>NW_024526266.1:2039690-2149333 GCF_017590135.1 Pyrgilauda ruficollis | reverse complement strand
GGGCCCCCCCCCCCCCCCCCCCCCAGGCAGGCTGCAGTTTTAGCACCAGAATGGCTGCCTTGGTGGTGTGTGAATGCTCATTAGTCCTGATGTTCAGCAGGGCTCAAATGTGGGTGCAGACCTCCTTAACTGCTTTCCTGCAGTGGCAGCTCTGAATGGCACTGTGCTGTAGGCATGGATCTGCTTCCTCAGCAGCAGCTTTGTGTTTTCCAGGGCTCCCATTGCCTAGAGAAGTGCCTGTGCAGGGACACCAAAGGGTGTGTTGCCAGCCCTGGCACATGGTGGCTGTCAAGGGAACTGAAGCACAAGAGATGAGTTCAGGAGACCTGGGTTCCTACATCTCCCAGAGCTCTTCCAGGTAAGCCTGCTTGAATGTTGTCTTGACACTTGGCATAACCTCAGCTTCCACAGCAGGGATGGGAGAAGCTCTAAGCTTGGCTTCTGCAGGTCAGTTTAGTCACTGGTCTGTCTGAGTACAGCTCTGGTCCAGCTGGGACAAAATGGGGTTTTCCTGACTACAGAATAACAGGATGGCTGGGATTGGAAAGGGCCTTGTGGGGGTTGGGGGTGAGAAAGCCATCTCAGTAATGCCCTGGGAAAGCACCGTTGTCTAAGTCTGGACCCCGGCTGGGCCTTACAGATCTTCCCATTCCATGGGAATTCTAGTGGGTAATTCCATGTCCTTGCTATGGGCAAGGACACCTCCCACTAGACCAAATTGCTCCGAGTCCTGTCCTGCCTGGCCTGGAACACTTCCAGGGATGGGGCAGTCACAGCTTTTCAGGGCAACCTGTGCCAGGGCCTCAGCACCCTCACAGGGAAGAATGTTTTGTAAATATCTAACCTAACCTCCTCTATTTCAGTTTAGAGCCATTCCTCCTCTTCCTGTTACTCCAGAACCTTGTCCAAAGTTCCTTTCCAGCTCTCTTGTAGCTCTCTCAGCATGGGAAGGGGCTCTAAGGTCTCCCTGGGGCTTTTTCTTCTTCAGGCTGGACAGCTCCAACTCTCCCACTCTATCTCCCCTGGAGAGGTGTTCATCCCTCTGAGCATCTTTGTGGCATCCTCTGGACTTGCTTCAAGAGGTTCACATAAACCTGTGGAAAACCAGGGAAACCCCTCATCTCTAGATCTGCACAGACTGGGGGGGTTGGTTAAACCCATGCCACTAATCTTTCCTTGCTCTAGTCTTGTGAGACAAAGTATTCCCAAGCTCATGGATGAACCTTCCAGCTGAGATGTGCTCTGTGAAATGTCAGGATTCGGGTGACCTCTTCCATTTCACCTCGGATGCTGCTGGAGTTCAGCGCTGCACCGAAATAGGAGAAGAGGAGGTGTCCAAGCAAGTGGCAGGGACAAACAGCTTTAAAAAAGCTCTGTCTTTGCAGAGTGCTGTTTCTTTTAACCTTTGAAGACTCTGCCTTGCTTCTTTTCAAAGCCTCCTGCTTTGATTTCCCGTTCACAGTTGTCTTTCTGGCAGCCCCATGGAAGAAAGGAGACATGGATGAGGGTTAAAGAACAGCTGCAGGAACATAATTAATGCCTTGCAACATTTCTGAAGGCCTTTAGCACCTTGCCGTGACCCAGCCTGTAACATCTGTGCCTTGGCAGCAGCCAAGCTGTAAAACTCCCCACCTCCAAGTACTGCACAGAGCAACTGTCGCCCGCCCGAGGCGTGCAATCAGGGCAAAAACGTAACAAATCAGTACAAAAGGCAGGCTGGAACACAGATGGCAGGTCCTTGGGTGCTGGGCTTGGCAGTGGGAAGGGGCCTCCAGCTGTTGATCCTTGTTAGGTGTCCAAGGGGGGAGGTGGAAGAATGCTGCTTTGGCAGAGATTTGGTAGGAGAAATAGGACACAGCCAAGTCTGAGCATCCCTGCACTCTCCTGTGTTCTCCCCCATGGAATGGGTGTGGGCCAAAGGCAGAGCCCCAGCCCTGCCCAGCGCTGTCAGGATGATTGCCTGTGCAGCTGTCACCCGCCCCGAGGGATGCCGAATGTGTCCCCGTTTGGGCTGTGTTTTGTCAAGGTCTGTCTTTTGCAGCACTTTTCCCTTTATGTGGTTAAGGGCACCTTCAGGGCTTGCCACCCTCATTTTTATGTGAGCTGTAACTCAGTACAAAGAAGACACATAAGTGACTTCTAAGCCAATTCCCTAGGGTTCCAGCTGGCATTCTCCTTTCAGTCCCAGACCCAAGGCACAGCTGGAGCTAACTTGGTGACCAAAGAGAAGATGAACAAAACCGTTTTGTTTTTGAAGATTAACTTTTTTTCTTCTTCCATATCTCCCATTTCCTCCCCGTTTCGCTGCAGCCAGCCCCGCTGAGTTTCCAACCTTCAAAGCCCATTGTAGCCAGCTGGACAGGAGCGAGCTTGCCAAGGGGAACTGTTCATCCTTTGCTCTTTTTGGTTCTCTGAGAGGCCTGTGACTGTAGTGGATGCCAAGCAGCCCTGACCTTCACCTGACTGGAGTTCCCAGCTGCTACAGTGTTATTACAGCATCTCTGCCTGATAAAAATTCAGCTTTGCTCCTTGTACCTGGAAATTTTATATGACAAATGTGTCTAATTTCTAATTCTAGCCTCCTTTAGGTGGACCAGAATGTCTGCTGCCTGGGAGAGGTTTGTAGATCGGAAAGGCTGGAAAAAGAAGCACTACATTTCTCTCCTGTTAGAAATGTGCCAGAGACACTAATCCAGCATTTGAATTTCAGCCAGGTAGCTGGAAGGGACTGCATCTCCTCAGCACCTTCCTCTGATGGACTACCCAGCTTTGCTTCTCGTCACGCTTCCCTGTGCTTCTCTTCCTTAGGGCAGGAGGGAGGTGTTGCTGGAGAGACCGACTTTCTTTAAAGAAATCTCTTGCTTCACAAGTCAGATGAGGATGTTTTGCTGCATCTCTGATGAATTTTCTCCCCTTTGGAAGGAAAAGTGGCTGGGTTTGCAGTAGGCTTCCTCCTGGTAATAAAAATGACGGGATTACTTCAGGGACGGCAGCTGGGGAATTAGGCCTGAGTAACAGCATATTCTAACATCTCAGGAATCTTTGTTTATGCAGCTTAAACAATGTCTGAGCCACAACATCCCTGTGGGCTTGGAGAGCCCCATCAGCTCTGTGGGCACCTAGGGCACCTTGGAGGCAGATCTCTGGTTTTGCAGCAGCTGTGGGTTCAACTCTGTGTCTGTAGCTACATGCCTATGCACTTCTTTCCTTGGTGGGGAGGAATACAAATTACTGCCTCGCTGAGATGGCTTGGCTATGTTTACATTTCTGGTGCTGAATTATTTTTCCTTTGGCTGGCATTCCTAAGGAGGTATTGTGGGGTTTTTTTCGTGGTGTTAGTGCCCTAGGGTCCTAATTCTTGACCAGCTCCTTTTGCTGGATGCTATGCAATCACCTTCTTACCCTGCAATCAGGGTGGTTTTTTTTAAGGGAGCTGAAAGAAGCCATAGAGTATTATTTTCATTTGGGAATTGCAGCTGAAATAGAAAGTGCCTTGTTCTGGTGGTCAGTCCAGTGTCAGATGTGTCCAGCTGTGCTGGTTGGAAAATGGTGAGCAAGTTGTTCCAGGCTGCATGAAGGACAAAAGGAGAGAGAATAATCATGGGGGAGCAAAAGCTGAAATGCTCTGAAGATCTGGTATCAACAGTCAGGAGCATGGGGGGACACTTTGGGCTCTGAAGGCACATCAGAGGGGAAGAGGAAATAAATGGCATGCCAGAGAAGAAAGGGCAGTGGATTGCTAAATTACACAAACATCAATCCTGCTCTTGGTTTTATTCCTCTCCAAGACAGTGATTTTAAAAAGAAAATTAATGCCAAGATTGTGTGTGGAACATACATAAAATCCCAGGCATTTGGTTAGGAAGCTTCTTGTTTCTCTCAAGAATATTCTTTCTCTCTGTGCAAGTGCATATGCTCTGGGCAAATGCCCTTAAAGTTACTCTGTGGTGAAGGCCCTTGAATACTGGTGGTTGAATGAGAGCATATTTCACTCTTGGACTGGAATTTCTAATTGTATGGGGAAAAACCTCACGTTTCCCCCCAGTTCTCCTGAAGCAAGGAAGCGTTACATTCTTCTGCTTTGCCTCTTATTAACCGAGTTTCTAGAGGTGCTGAGCTCCTGCCGTTCCCAGTGACGTGAGCAGGGCAAAGCAACCTTGGAAACTAGATGTGAGAGCTCTCCAGAGAGAGCTTTCCTTGCAATCCCAGTGCATCCTGAAGATCCCAGGTGTGGGATGTGGTGTGTTTGCTGCATGTCAGTTTGCCTTAGGATTCTTACCTGCTTTATAGCCCTGTGTGGTGGGATACTCAAACCAGCGAGTCCCTGGTCAGGCCAGCTGATGGGGGCCTGTTCTGAGCACTGTTACTTTTGGGTGGTGGTTGTTTCCCTTTGATTGCTGGGCATAAATCTCCTGGGGTTTTACAATAAATATGTCAGTGAGACCCTGGCTGTAGAGTCAGGGTGAGTGTCTGAGGCACTGCCTGCGTGTTTGTCCCCAGTCCTGTTGATGTGGCAGGGTGCAAAGGGCTAGTTAATCAAACTGCAGAAATTAGGTGCCACCTGGCTGTTTTTCAGTTGTCACCTGGTGATCAGACAGAGCAGCTGCTCCGACAGCCCCAAGCACTCAGCCTGTGGTGTTTGACAGTGAATTAAGCAGCAGGACCATACTTTCTGCTCCTTTGCTCTTACAAATTGGGACTGAGTCCTCAAAGCAACCATTCACCTGTGGAGGGGAGGAGGAAGAACAGGGATTGTAAAATAAAACAGACCAGTCAAGTAATTTAATTCTTAAATCTAGTCTCCCTTGGGCTAATCTCCTCCAAGCCATTCTTTGCTCAGGTCAACTGCTTTTAATTAGCAAGCTTCATTGATCAGGGCAGGAGTGGGAGCTGGTGGGTTGCTGTCCAGGTCTTTTTAATTAGAGGCTTTTCTTCCTTGCTGGAGGAATGGTATTACCCAGAGAGGAACCTGGCAAGAAGGCCTGCAGTTGTTTGAAGAAGGCTGACCTACGATCGCCTTCATGGCATCTCTCCTGGCAGTGTCAGGGGTTAGCAAATTTTCAAGTGGAGAAAGATGGAGGAAAAAGAATCAAGCCTGAAAGAAAGTTGTGGTAGCACTGGGAATTACTGTGGAGATATAGTTGCAGGCAGTAGTGTGGGAGTGTGTTTTTTGTCCTTCCTAGGGAAAAGCAGAAAAAACCAAAGGTCATTGCAGACACCTCCAGTTTCCCCAGCATCTTCAGTCTGCTTTCTGAAATGTTGCTGCCCAGCAACAGGAGCAGTGGAGCACCTTTGTGGGAAGGAGAGTAAAGAATACTTGCTCCCTGCCTTGGGAAGGAATGCCCTGCAGTCTAACAAGGTAGAGGTTGCTATCACAGTTTTTCCCACTTACAGGGATTCTCTGGGGCATTGATAGTAGTGAGGTGGGGTTTTTTTTTGCTCATTTACAGTGGTTCTCTGGGGCAATAATAGTTGGGATGGGGCTCACCATGTAACTGGCATTGCGCAGGGGTAGTGGTGGTGTTGCTGATTGGCTTCTCTAGCTGCTGTCCCCTTAGGGTACAAGGCTGAAAGTGAACCCCTAAAATCTTCCATCCTCCTAAATGATACTCCTCTTTCCTGTAAATGGAAAACCACTGACATTACCTGATATTATTCCTTCTTTACTCCATTACCAGAAGTGGTAATTTCTGTTAAGTGTAGATGCCCACCCTTCAAGGATGTGGATGCACCTGCATCTCTGTTCTCTGCCAGGTCCCCTCGTGGTACAGTTGTCCTGAATTTTGGATTAATTCTGGCACAGGTAGTTGGCTGTGTGGTGACTGCAGGTGCAAATCTATGGGCTGTCATGATGTGGTTCCTGGGTGATAATGCTCTTGGCCTCTGGGCCTCTGCAATCCATGGTTAAGGAAAATACATCTAATATTAATTAATTAGCACAAATTTGCTATTTTATGTATTTGATCAACTCAGCCATGAAAATTCTGAAATGCAGTTAAATCAAACAGAAAGGAAGTGGCTTTGTATCAAACTATTGAATTAATATAATTATCTTATTGATTAAATCATCAAATCAACCTAGAGCTCCTTTATCTGCTTTACTTGGCCATTTGGGAAAGCATCAGCTCTCAATCCCTGAAGCACCATTCTCAGTGCCAATGCCTACCTTTATATTCCAGTCAGACAGCTGATCTGCAGGTGATCTCCAGCTGAATCTCCCCTGGAGAGCAAGGCTCTGATGTCCATTACAGCTGTCTACCAAAATTATATACATATTGGGCAAGAGGTGATCTCTTGTATACCCATGCTATTGTGAATCATAGAATGGTTTGCATTTCAAGGGACCTTAAATATCATCTAGTTTGTTGTTCTGGGGGTGGAAAGCCTGGTGAGTCCTGACTTTTTAGGGTTCCACATGCCATAGGAATACAGGTACGTGTCTTGCAGGTCAAGGGCTACTTTAGGGGCTTCTTTTGGAGCTGGGGAGGTGCCCTTGAAATGTTTTATCTAATACTTTGTGTGGCTCTTTCTTGCAGTGGGTTTCCTGTTCTTGCATCTTGAGGGAAAAGTGTATGAGTGGAAAGATACTGGTATTATTATTAAAAAATAATAATGTGGGCTAGTTTAGGGAGACCTCTCCACAAGACTGATGTTCTGCTGCAAGTAATTCTACCCAGTGGGTCTAGTTGCTCAGCTATTTAATGTATCACACTGCTTTCCTGGCTGGAGACTGCTGTTTTAGTCCTGTCAACTACGAGACCTTGCTAATGGCCCTGGTTCTTGGTGTCTCACCAGAAGTGTGAGAGGAAACAGCAATGTCATAAACAAGTTATGTCAGAGAGAGCCTGGCAGCTGCGACTTGAAGCTATAAAATGTGGGCTTAAGTTTAAATGAGGGTCAGCTTCCCATTGGAGTAATCCAAGTTTTAACCAGGCAACCAGCCAAGAGCTGGCAGTGATTAGTCAGAACCATTATGATCTGTGAACCCACTTCTGTTGACCATGCAGGGCTCCCAACTTGAAAACATTAAAAACTTGACACAATTTGGTCCTAAAATTATCATTGAGCCCCTCAAAGTTTTACCTTCCATAGGCATGCGCAAGAGCCAGTTGCTGTCTCTGCAAGCAGGTAAGTTTAAGTTGGTTTTAGGCTTTGAAGCAATGCTGAGCTTTGTGTAGGAGTTGGACAAAAGGTTAGGTCTTTTGAGAAAGTCCCTGCTTTGGGCTCTGTTTCCTAGTCCCAATCTGTGACTGTCTCAGTGGTCCTGCAGCCACCTCATTGCTGATAAGCAATGCCATTTCATCCTTAATCATTCCAGCTGACAGCAGCGAGGATGACTCAACCACAGCACTGTTGTTGGAGTGTGAGTTTAGCCTCCAATTGTGCTGTGAGGAGAGAACAAGCAGGAAGGGTTCCCGAAGAGGCCGCGTTGTTCCTGCCAGCTCAGGGCTGCTGGCAGGGGGCTCAGGCTCTGACAATATTGCTGGGCTCTCTGAAATCTCACTCCTGACATGCCTCAGTAGGGGGTGAAAGGGTAAAAAAAAAAAAAAAAAAAAAAGGGACACAATCCAGGTTTGGCTTTGTGCTGTGCTCAAACTTCTCCATGATTCCTCCTTCTCCAGGAAACAGTTGCTCTGCAGGTGAGGCGTGAAATACATCCACTGAAGAAATTGAAAGAGACTGTCTCAGCAGGGGAGGGATTCGAATTCTGTCAGATTTGGGGGGGAGGTTTTCAGCCTTCCTTGGATACAGATTTCCCAGGGGTGATGCTTTTCGTCCTGCATGTGATTTTTGCTTTTGGCAAGCTGCCCTTTGGCGCTGTGTGTTGCCTGAGATGAAAGGCTGGAGCAAAGCATGTTCTTAACACTTAGAAAACCAGCTGTGTTGTCAGATTCACCTTGAAATACTGATGAACAGCTTTGCAGGGGCCAGCCCTTGTGTTACCCTGCCTTGTCCAGGCTGCTGCTTTGGCTGTAATCCATAGATGTGAGAAGACCATGGCCTCCCTTTCTGGTGGAGACAGCGGTGGGAGAGATGAGCTGATTGAGGACACAAAGAAGGAATGGTTTGGTTCTAGCCTCTGATTCTGGAAGTCTGGTTCAGCCTTTGAGCTTGCACCTTGTGCTGATGTCCCCTCTGTGACAAGCCAGTCCTACCTGCGCTGTCCCTGAGCAACACCATTGCTCCTGGTTCCTTCCTGGAGAACTGTCACATTCACCCATCGGTGTCAACTGATGGGACCTTCCTCTTGTTGTCAGGATTTGCCTTCCTCTAATAATGTTGAGACGTGGGAGCTTCACCTTGGGGAGATACTTTCAAGTGGATGGGATTAATAATTTCTAGGTGGATGGAAATAGCTGAAGAAACATCACTTGGAAATGTGTGCAGGTCAGGCACTGAGAGCATCTTTGGCCTGGCATTAAAGTCAACATTTCTGGCTGTGCACAGCAAAGTGATGATGGGTTGTTATTACAAGTATCTGCAGTGCAAGGGAGACCCCTCTGCTAGAGAAGGTCGCTCTGTAGCAGCTGTGTGTGATTCCGATGGTGCCTGGTGTGATCCATACAGTCAGTCTGGTGTCAGTGCTCTGATTTATAACCCTTACAGTGCCATGGTACCTGCACTGCAGAGACCTCACCTCCCCTTCTCCGATGCCTTGCTCGCTTTTTGCTGGTAAATTTTAGGAGCAACTCCTGTATATTTGTGTAAGGTCAGATGCCTTCTCTTCTTCCTCTTCCTCCTTCCTTCCTTCCTTCCAGTATGCCTGAACAGTGTGTATCTGACAGGCTGATGTGCCCCAGGAAGACCTGTTCCCTGTTGAACATCACAATCCTTTTCCCTCTTTGCTTCTATCAACCAGTCAAGGTTTGTGACAGGGGAACGCTCTGACTGCTGGACCATGTTGGTGTTTGAGCATCAGTGGGCTATGCATGAGTTGCAGGTGGGAGGGGGCCCCAGGTGTTTGATGCCTTTGTTTTTCCTGCTTGTCCAAGGAGGATGCAATGGGGGTTTGCTCCCCTTCCCAATCTGTATCCTCTCACCTGAGAGTAGATGCTCCAGCACAGGATTTGGCACCATGGCTCATGATACTGCACACGGTAGCAATTCCAAACTATTCCAGCCCTGCAGCATCTCCCTCCTCTTTCCCTTCCTTGCCCTCCTTGGGTTGCCCACATGTCTGCATAGAGGCATGGTCATTCACCCTGTGGACAGCTTTGAGTCTGGACTACTCTTTTTTGCAGAACAACAATCTGTGCTTAGGTCAGCTGTAAATTTAATTGAGCGGCACAAAGGATTTAGTGCACCTTGTGGATAAAAATTGCCTTGGGCTGGACAAAAGAAACACACGTGGCATTCCCTTTCTCTCTTCTTGTGACTGCTTAGGCTGTGGTTGGTTTTTTTTCCCCTTTTTTCTCCCACTCCATGACATACAACGCAGATGTTATTTGCATCTTGGTGTGTCTCAAAACACTATGAGGCTTCTTACTAGCAATGATGAATTCAGTGTATGCAGCATAGAACTGTGATTTCCCTCGGGGTCCTTTGTAGTAATAATTTCTGTAAATAAAGGCTGGAATTGGGATCTCTGTTGTAATAGGATTTTATTTGTGCAAGGGCTGGTAGCCATGTCCCCCTGATGCTGCCCTGTGTTGGGAGTGTAGACTTATGACAGCTTTGTGTGTGGGATGGGAAGGGTGGGCTGGCACAGAACACCCTTGGAGGGAGGGAGAGGAGTAGGACTCATCTATGGGAAATGCTGGGAAGTTTGTGGGCCAGAAACACAGTGCTGATGGGCACCTCCACTGTCTCTTGAATTGCTGGATCTCACCAGACTGGTTTGTATTCCTGACAGGGGGCTGGCTTTCTGTAAAGACCCCATGGCCAAGGTAAAGTCCCCATCCTGCATAAGGTGCCACAGCCTGTGAGTCTTGGATGAGAAGGGACAGCTGGAGAGGATAAGGTTTGAACAGGCTCCAGCAGCTCTTGCTGCTGCTGTGACTGCATTGATGTGTGTAGAGGAAAGCTGCAACCTCTTCATTTGTCTCTGGACTTGCAGAACTGGCGATTCCATGAGCCGGTGACTGTGGTGACCCGCATCCCGAGGCAGCTGCCTTTCCGAGAAGCTCACCTCTATAAAACACACACTGCTGCTGAGAGAGCAATTTGTCAGCCCCCTCGAAAGAAGAGTGCAAGAAAAGGGTGCCTTTAATTATGCCTGCTTGGGAGAGAGGTGAGCGAGGAGCGTGTGCGATCGCAAGCCTTGGGGGATGTTAGATTTTCTTCTCACCTGTGCTGTCACTAAGAAGCGCATGGGAGAAGCACATGCGTGTTCACACATTCACTCTGCTACGCCTGCTGGGTGCAGTAACTCTTCCTGTGCTGGTGAAAGGATGCTGATGGAAACTTCTCATCAGTGGGAGGACCGGTGGCTGTGCTGGAAGTGATGGGGGCTTGTGCCTGGGCTGCTGCAGCATTGCAGAGCATCGTTGTTGCAGGATCCTGAGCAGCTGTGGGTGAATGCAACACGCTTTGAACATACCTCAGACATGTTGGTAAATTAAGATTTCTATTCTTGTGCTGGCTGTGTCTCATCCTGAATTGGTCCTGTACCCAGGTTAGGTGGGCTCAGTACCACCCAGTGATGTGAAGCTGAACTGTAGCTCTACTGCACTATGAAGGTGAGAGGCTTTTCCTTAGGCAATGATGGCAAAGGATGTGTGCTATCAGGTTCTGTATCAGCAGCACAGGGTTGTGCTGTTTTCGAAAATAACCAGGTGCCAGAATTGTTTGTCACGTGAAAAGGTGTGCTGGCACTTCATCCCTCCCTGGCATCACCCAGAAGGCTCAAGTGAGCTCTGACAAAGCCTGCACACCATTCACAGTGTAATTAGCACCACAAGTCTTGCTAATTGCTGAGGATTTTTTCTCTTCCCCCTCCCTTTTTCCAGCACAAAATTTTTCTAGTTATCTTGGGTTATCATCATGGTAGACAGTGTGCTAAGCCTGGATGCTCCTTCTGAGGGCTGGTGTCAGGAATAATTACTGCCATAGTAAGCTGATCAGCCCTTCCTTATTAGCTGCTGTTGTTGTTACTCGACATTGATTAGTAATTTGTAGCTGCCAGTGCTTTCCTCTGTCCTCAAAGCCTAGGGTTTGCTGGTGCTGTTCTGCCAAGGAGAAATGAACATTTTCCCCCCTTGCCACCCTGGAGCCTTCCTGTCTAGAGTGTGGTTTTTAAATCTCCAGCTCATGGCTGGGAGAGCAGCAGCAGCCCTGTCTGAATGCTGACTTTGCAGGTGAAAATTGCTGAGGGTCCCAGCTGGCTGCAGTGCTGGAAGATCTTGTGGTGAGTGATCAGTGGTGGGACACAGTTTGGAATTTTAGGCTGAGAGCTTTGCAGTGATGCCCTCAAGTCATCCTGCATCATCCTGCTGGTTGGAGAGGTCAGTGGAGATGCCACCTTAAATTTCAAATGGCTCCAGAGAGATCTGTGATGTTTGTAGGTGGCTGCTCACATGTGTTCATGTCTGAGCTGGTGAGTAGCAGTGAAGGCAGGTTTTGGAGGGGAATGAGGAAAAAACACACTTGTAGCCTCTAAACTGTTGTGAGATGTGCAGTTTGTTTTGAAGTAAGGCCACTTAGCAACTTGAAACTGCAAATGCTGGGAGAGGGAGAGCCTCCCAACCAAGACCTGGGGTCAGGGGTCCTTGCTCACAGTGCTGACTCTCTCTGTGGTTGGGTCTGTCTCTTATGTCTTTCAGCTGTTCCTATCTAGCTCTGAGAGCCACGTGCCATCACTTGTTTGTCTGACCTGCAGCTCTGTGGACCAGCCGTGCCTGTCAAAGCAGGGTCAGAGAGCAGAAGGCAGGCTTGCACGCCTGTGCTGGGATACAGAGGGAAGTTTGGGGAAAGGAATAAAGGAATGCAAGTGCCTCTTATGTACTCTGTGTCTCTTGTGTCAGCCTGTAGCCATCTCACATATTGTCTCAGGACCTCAGCAGTGAATCTTCTGAGCATTTTGGCTTGTCCATCGTGGCCCCTTGCAGAGTGACATCCCAGGAGATGTTCTCCCATCAAACACCTGCACGCAAACAGCAATCTACCCTGGGCAAGCCCTCTGTGGAGGGGACATGGAGGAAATCTGGGGCTGGCATGGAGCAGAGCAGTGTCCCCATCCATCTCTGCCAGCCGTGCCGCCAGTGCCGGGAGGCAGCGTGTGCCATCGCTGTCCGTCTGTCACTGTCCGTCTGACACAGCAGGTATAAATCATACATGGGTAGCAGAGACGGCGGGGAACGTGCCTCCTCTCACCCCTACTCTGCCCAGCATCCCTGTGATGCCAGGGGGGTGGCAGGGGGCAACGCTTGATGTCACTTCTTGGCACCGCACGAAGACGTTATTCAAAGAGACGGTGACCTCTCCTGGCACGCAGAGCGCTGCCGGGGACCTCCAGCCCCGCGTCTGCGGCAAATCAAATGATGTGCTGTGGGAGAGGAGGGCCGGCACTCAGACATCCATCACCAGCCTCCTGACCGTGGAGGAGAGGAAGAGAGCTGCCAAGAAGCCTCCCTTCCGTCAGTCCTCGGAGGCGCCGGCAGCTTAAATCCCGGGGTGTCTTCTTACTCATCCATTAGTGGGCACTAACCACAGCTCCCTGTGCGAGCACCTTAATGGCTGCCTCATCTGGACAAGCCCTAATTAAGACTGAGGAGTGGTTTCTTTTCAAAACCTGTGCTCAAGTGTGTTTTTCTAGTTTCTCACCTTGCCAGATGAGATTTCCAGGGCTCAGGCTAGGTGATTTTTCTTTTCTTTAGTAGTTCCAGTGATTCACCAGTTTAAAAACGTGAGAGGACTGCAGGACACCCGATCAGGCTTCCTTTCTGATCACACATTCAGGGGATTTTATTATCTTCTCTTTTCCTCCCCAGAGAGCTCAAGCTCCGAGGTAGCTCAGGTAGAAACCTGCAAACCACAGAAATTAATCTTTGCTGACAAAAGCTTTCTGACTAAGCACTGGTCTGGATTTGAGGATGTGCTTGACGCTCCCAGGTGAGCTTGCAAAGGTGGAGGGAGCACTGGCATGTGGCAGTGGATCACAACAGGGTGTGCACTCACCATGGGGCAGAGTCAGGGGGTCCAGGCCACTCTCTGTGTGTGACAGTGACTGCGTAGTGCTGTTGCTGGGGATCTTGGAGGGTGAGACCAGTGAAGTGCTAGAGATCTGCATCTTGCTTGCAGGCTGCCCTGTAGGGGCTGAGAGGTTTCTTCAGCTTGGAGGCTGCGTGCTCCAGCTCCTGTTCTTCACTGGTACAACCCAGTCTACACCAGTGACTTCAGTGGGCCAGCCTCAGTTTACCTAACATGAGGATGTTACCTTGGACTTCAGCTGCATTTCCTGGCCCATCCTCTTCCCTGTGTTCTACCCAGCTTCTTGTCCAGTCTATCCCTGTTGTGGAGGCCACCATCTCAGCCACAGGAGCAATGCTGGGCCTTGGCTGCTGGTTCATGTACCACTGGAAAGGGTTCAGGCTGCTGTGCTCTCCCCCTTCCTTGTGCTTTGGGGTAGGTGTGGTTTCTGCAGCACTGGACACACCAGTGGAGGACACTGCAGGCAACCCTGCGAGTGTCCCATGTGTTCATGGCCTGAACCGTGGCTCTCTGTGGAGGACCTGCCTCCCTCTGCTCTGACAAGGAGGTGCTGGTGATGTGCCACTCTGGTCTTGTGTGTGCTCCAGAGGCAGCAGCATGTGAGAGGCTGTTAGCTCGGAGAGCAGCATGGGCACAAATTGTTGTGGAGAATGTCTCTGATTTGAACTGGTGTCTGCTGGGATCTGAGCCTGCCTTTACAGAACACTTTGGGGGGTTGGCACTTTCTTGCGTGCAGAAAGAGTTTGAGATCCTCAGCCGAGCTGGTTGCTTTCACACCCATTTCCATTTCTCCGGCACTGCAGTGGTGCTGCCTTGGTGTTGCCCCCCAGGAGAGTTCAGACCCCTCAGCAAGGTGCCCAAGGGTGTAGAGAGCCTTCCCCAGCTCACATCTCTCCAAGTGGGTTGACGTGGGCAAGACAAGCTTTCAAACCTCAAAGCAGAAGGAACAATTGTTACCCGAGCCCTGGCCAAGTTCTCCTAAGGAGAAAAGAAAGACCCGAGTGTTGGAACATCCCTTAAAGCTCTCTGAGCAATGATGACTGCAGTCTCCTGGAGTCTGGCCCGTGCTGTGCTCCCAAACGTCAGGTTCCCTGTCCCTTCTGACAGCTCTCTCCCACACAGGTGCCTGGGGAGTATGGAAATTCCTGCCAGGTTTTCCAAGCCCTTTCACAGGCAAGGCAACGGGCTCTAGATGGCAGTGTTTCTGTTCAGGAGCCCAGCAGTGCTCCTAGGCGAGCTCCATGGATCCCTTTCGTGCCAGGCTTTGGAGAAGCTCCGAGATTAACGCTGGGCTGAAGTGGACAGCTTAGCACCCCGCTGCCTCTTATCGCTTCCTCACTGAAAGTGCCTTGAATCCTGTGACCTTAGGGGAGCAGCGGCTCTGGCAGGCTGGACAGGAGTTTCTGGCTGTCCTTCCCCACCACGTGGTGAAACTGGCTCGGGGTTGATTGCTCGGACAATTGCCTGTTGGTCAGGGAGGTGGCAGGGATTTTGGTGGTGGTGAGTGTTCTTTGCTGTGACAAAGCCCAGCTAGTTTTCTGTGTATGCCTGAGGATGCAGACCAAGGGGGTCTGCTCTTCCCGATGTGTGTGGAGGCTGCCTGTGGGGGACTAGGGCCTTGTCTTTGGCTGGAGGAGAGCTGGGAGCTTAGGGAAGGAAGACGTTGCTGGAGAGAGGACTGTAATTGCTCCTGCACACTTGGAGCTGTCACTTGCTGTCACCTCCTCCCTGCACTTGTCTCTGCTCACTGCCTGAGTGATGGGGATCCTGGGCTCAGTACCCTCCTCCTTTCCCAGGGCTTCTGCTGTGATGCTGAATGGAGACCACTCCTCAGAGGCTGTGCTGTGTTTATCTTCTCTCCTGGATGCCATGGTGACAGGTACTTTCTTTGTCCATATAAGTGTCAAGGGAGAAAGATGAAGGGAGCCGGGAGGCTGCTGTCCCTCACTGGCTGCACTTGATAGCTTTGCTTCAAACTTGGGGCTGATCTCACTTGGCTTCTAACCATGTTTTATCATGGACTCAACCCATCTGGGGTCAAGAACAGGAGAGGGAGACTCAGAAGGCCAGGGATGTGTTCCTGGCCCTGGGCACCACAGTGCAGCACATGTCAGTTGGGGTCCTGTCACTCTTCCCTACCACAGCCCTCCTGGAAGCAAAACTCAGCCCCTTGCCAAAGCCCCCAGAGAGCTGAGCAGGGGGAAGGCAAGCACCATGTTCAGCAAAGGCCTGGGCCATTTGTACTCATGGTGCTCCTTGGGGTTTTATAAATTTAAGTGTACCCTCATTGTGGAACAACTGAGTTTACTCCGTGGACCAGAAATAGAGGCTAGACCCAGCCCTGCTTGAACTTGGCTGGTGTGGTGACAACAGCTGACCTGGGATCTAAGGCAGTCTCCTTCCTCTTCAGCTAATTCCTACCTCTTCCACTAAGGGAAGTGTTGAGATGGGTGTGCAAGGATGGAGGAGCAAGCCCTGCTCCTGAAGCTCTCCTCCTGTACTCCACCCCATCCCTCTCCCCTCTGCCTGCCTGGCCTGGCTGCTCCTGCTCCCGTTCAGCACTGTGGAGGAGCCTGGAGCTGCTCCTGAGCTGCAGAATGGAGCTGGTGCTGCAAAGTGTGGAAGGGGTACTGGATTTCAGGGGCTGCAGGAGCTGCCAGTCATTTCCCAGCTCTGCCACAGCAGAGGAGAAATCATTCCTATCTCCCTGTGCATCATTTCCCTCTGCATAAAACAGACAGTGATCCTTTTCTTGCCTCCGTGAGTTGATGCCAAAGGAGAGAGACTGGTTCCTCCTTGTTTTTCCCCCAGCACAGATGATAGTCTCTCTGGGGCTGGTGTGGTCATGCCTGGGCTTTCCAATCCCCCAGGAGACCTTGGCCCCTGGCTTTGCAGGAGTGTGGCAGCACAGATGAGCTGCCTGGCTGTCCCTCAGCCCCTCAAGGCTGTGAGACAGCTCGCTCCCAGCCTATGCAGGAGCTTTCTCTGCCAGTCCTGCACCTGCAGCCTGGGAAAATGGCTCCAGTCATGCTGCAGCGGGCATGGACAATTGATTATAAGTGGTCATAGATTACCTGGAGCAATGCTATTAAATTTAATTCACTTCTTCACTGGCTCTTGGGGCTCAGCCTTGGGTTGTGTAACTGACATCTTGTTGCAAAGCATTTTGGGGACATTGCAAGGGGCGGGAGGCAAAGAGATTCGACTGCAAAAAGAGTGAGAAGAAGATGAGTTTCTGTTGAGATTTATTTCCTGCCCTATAATTGCCCAGAAAAGCTGTGTAAACCTTCTCTGTTTGTGGAACAAATACTGCAAGAGTTACTGCTCTGACCTTTTTTTTTCTTTTCCACTGGACAATTGTCTGTGCCCTTGCTATTCTAAAGCCTTGATATGCTGCTGGCAGATTTATGCCATGTTGAAACCCACTTCTTATTGCCTCAGAGTTGATTGGAAGAAAGGAAACTTGCTTGCTGAAAAAATAAACCTGCTACCATGTGCTCTGCATGCCAAGCTGGGGTTGAAGTTTAGAAGTCCTTTTTTCCTTGTCAGCTCCTTGTCTCCTGTCACTGTGTCATCTTTGAAAGGTGAGGGGCCATCTCCAAAGAGGATCACCACGGGATTTAGGCAAGAGTGAGACACCTAATGAGTAGCTGTGATGCAGCGAGGCCACTGCTTCCTCTTGAGGGAAGGGTTGTTCAGCGTGCAAGTTCTGCCCTGGCTTAACAAAAGCTTGTGGCAAATCCCTGTGTGAACACTCTCCCATTGATTTGGCAGCTGCTAAATTTGGGAATAAATCCACCTTCCATGGCAGCAATAGTAAATCAGATGAGCCACGTCCAGAGAGGGTTAGGAATCCACTGCAAAAATGCACTGCACTCGGTTTGTGTGTGGTTCAGAGCTTGCCTGTGCTGAAGAGGACTTAGTGCTAAAGCTCTCTGGAACAAACCTTGGAGTGTTAATCTTGTCCTGGGTGAGATCCCAGGTGAGATCTCAGTTAGTGATTTTTGTTGGAGTGTTCATCACTCTGCAAGCCTCTGATATTGATGCTTAGAGCCCCTTTTCCCTCTGTATCAACACAGAACTGACAAGCCAACAGGGTTGTAGAGTAGCCTAGAGAGGCTGTACAACAAAGGCCACTTGGAGTCATCAATCCTCCCTTTGAATGCCACACAAGAGCAGATGCCACTTGCCAACCTCAGCTCCTCGTAAGTGTTGGGTGGGTTTGAGGTCTATTGCTGCTGGCCCTGTCCATGCAGGGCTGGTTCTGTCTGTAAATTTTATTCTGGGTAACATATGATCTGGTGGTAGCTGGTAAATGTCAGCCCTCATTAGGAATATGTCTTCTTGGGGGTGTGTTTCTCCTTGTGTTGGAAGCTACTGAGTGTCTGAGTGGGGAATCAGGCCTGAGTGTGTGTATATCTGTCTGTCCCCGTGCACTTCCCCCTGCAGGTGACAGGAGAGCAGAGGCTGTGGGTTTTAATCCGTGTGTCTGTGTGGGCAGCTCTGCCGAGGCTGTTTGTCAGCTGGGATCCCAGCACAGGGCTCTGCGGCACCAGCAGTGCCTTTCCTTTTTGCCTTCTGTCACATTTGGAAGGAGGGAAGATGTAGCTGAGTCTTGCAATAGTAGGTCAAAACATACTGCAGCACTAAAGATCAGAGCAAAAGCTTTCTTGTATGAACACATGGTTTTATTCATCCTGTTATTTTCTTTATCAAATGCTTACTTGCCTTTAAGGAGCAGCTTTCAGCCCCAGGGAAAAAAAGTGTCTCTGGGAGGGAAGCTGGGCTAGTGACTGGAATGGGTGACAGTTACGGAAAATGGGCAATCTGGACCTGTATTCCTGATTCTGCTCTGGCTTCTGTCCTCCAGATCTCTGTGAAGAGCTGAAGGTATGGCATGCAGGGGCTGTCACTGCATGTGTGCGTGGCATGGTGGCACCCCCAGAGCACCCTGGGTGCAGCAAGAAATGCCAGTCATGCTTGCAGCTGTTTCTGGCTGGGGAGCAGTCTGGTTAGGGTGCAGCCTGGTTAGGGTGTTGGAACGAGCTCTTTTATCCAGGCAAAGCTTTGCTTGGGATTCTTCAACGTCCAGACATGTAGACAGCTTATTTTTAAGGTCTCATTTGAAAGATGTCAGCTCCCCCTCCCTACACTTCCCCAGGCAGCGAGAGCAGAAAACTAAATTTATCTGCATTGGGACAGAGAGAGCTGGAGTAAACCAGCCAGGCGCTGCTCCAGATCTGCTGGGTGGAACAACTGGCACAGAGCTGTCTGTCTGTCCGAGCCAGAGGTGCTGGGGTGCAGCTGATGCTGGGCTGACTGTGACACCTGCACAGCGTTTTCCATTCCTGTCCCCGGGGTTCAGAATTTGCTGCAAAGTTTGCCTTGTTGAGGTGATGTTTTATCAGTCTCTGGGTTGATATATTTCTTCTGCAGATGAGGCAAAGCAGTTCCTCTGCTTGTTGGGAGACAGATGAGGAGCTACACTCCTTGCCTTGCTTCCCAAGACCTTGTGAGAACCCCAGGGTGGAAACATTGCTGGAGAAGAGGTGAAACCCTTGTTGCTCAGGAACTTTTGGCTATCCTGTAGGTAGTGCATAGGGATGGGAACTGTGAAGGACTCAAATATTTTCAATTTGAGGGTAGCTGCCCACAGGGCCCTTTTTGGGGCCATTCTTCATTGGTGGAAGGGAACAGAGGGCAGATGTTTGAATGGGTGTGTGCTGCACACTGCTGTGTGCCTGAGGTGAAGAAGAGACTCTTTACTGTGTTCCTTCCTGAGGCTATCTGGGGCATGGGCAGGTGGGGAACCAGCGGGATCTGTTTTTTCTTTTCCCTTTCCTAAAACTGGAGCATCCTTCTCTGTCAGGCTGCTGCTAATGAGTTAGTTAAACAGCATCTCCTTACTGGAAACTCTTTTCAGTCCAATTAAGATCTTGCAATTGTCAGTTGTGACAATAAAAGTGAATTAAGGCTCATTTCTCCTTTTTTATGGTGTTTATTAGAAGATGGGAATGCTCATTTAGAGGAGCTAATCGTAGTTATTTATTTGTCAGTGGTACCAAGAAGCCCCTGCTCGGGCTAGAGACCCAGTGACAGATGATGTGTGCTTGTGGAAGGAGTGGGAGCCAGCCTTGGAGAAACAGGCAGGAGGAGCCCAGGTGAGGCAGGGAGACTCCTGTGACCATTTAGCCCCAGCTGCAGGACTTGCTGCTGCTTGGAGATGCTGTGAGAGCCACCGGGGTCAAAGAAGGCAAGAGGAGAATGCGTAATTCATCTTCCCTCTCAAGCTGCTTTGATTTAGTGGCTTCAGGACTTAAAGGAAGTTCTTCCAGGAGTTGGGCTGCTAGTAAAGATGCTTTCCAGCACATCTAACAGGGAAAAGGAGTTATTTTATTGTTGTGAGGAACCCAGGCAGGTGGATGTAATAGAAAAGGCCTGTAGGAAGGTTCAATGCTTCACCTTGTTTTCAAGAGGAGCCTGGTTTGTCCTTCTCAAACTCTTATCCAATAAAATTAAAAGATCCAGCAATTAGGAGCAGAAATCCAAGGACCTGGAGGCACAGAGACTGAGAAGCTGGCCAGGAAGGAAAAAGCCAAACTAATGATCCTCTCCTGCTGCCTGTCATGCAGAGAACCAAGAACAGTACCAACCCTCAGTGCCTCTCCCTGTGAGGGTGACCCTGTGCTGGAGGAAGGGGTCAGGGTCTGGCCCCCCCTTGCCCTGAGCTTGCCATGTGGGGAGGGACAGAATTTCCTGAAGGCAGAGGCATTGAGCACAGTGAGACAAATTGTCCTGTGGGCTGCTGCAGTCCCGTGCTGGCAGCAATAGTCACTGAGCTGTGGGCTGCTGAGCTCTGTCCCTAGCCTGTGTTTTGGGCTTCCAGGTTCTGTCCTTCAGTCTGTGCTCCTGCCGGGTTTGTGGGCTCCTTCCTCAGGACTTTTTGCTTTGTACTTTGTGCTTATGAGTGTCATCCACACCCTGGGTCCAGCCTCACAGAAACAAGGGTTGGGGCTCTGAAGGCTGCTGTGTGGAGGACAGAAGCTGAGCGCTTTGAAGATCATACTGGACGTGAGAATGGAGCAAACTGAGATAAATGAGGCTGCAGGATGTGCTGACTTGCTCCTAACCTCCTCGTCAGGATGGCCAGGCTGGGGTGAGCCAGCAGCAGCCTGTGGGGAGCTGAGACTTCCAGGCTGGGCTCCTGCTTGTGGCCACATGAGTACAATTCACTGGGGCTCTTCCCCATCCATGAACCCACCCTGGTGTGTTGTAGCAGCCTGAATCTCTGTCTTGCTGTAAAAAGTCATTCTTCTTCTTTCAGTCCTGCAGCTGTTGATGTTTTGAAGTCACGAAAACATTTAAATGATTAAAAAAAAAATACCCAGCCTTGGTTTATCAAGGGAACTTCTAATGAGGAGAAGGGGAGGGGGAACAGCCACAGGAAGGGCAGCAGAGACTAACAGCCTGGCAGAGCACTTGTCATCTTGACAACACAGTAAGTTTCAAGCTGGGCTCGCTCCCGACGTTTGCCTGAAGGTATATTTAACTAGTGGGGAGACGCTGGAGCACCAGTGTGCACCTCTGAGCCCAAGGTGGCCTCCACAGGGGTGAGCCGGGTTTGGGAAGGGGGGAGATGGACTCCAAATGGAGGATGTGCTCCTTCCCTCCTGCCTGTCTGTGTGCAGCCAGGCTGAGCTCGCAGCTTGGAGAGAGAGGATGCTGATGAAGCGTGAACCGGCTGCGCTCAGTGGCGGCTCCGTGCTAGCTGCCACCAGCCCACCTCTTCCTTTCATTCCTTCTCCAGCTGCATGTTGTGTTTGACGGATGGAAATGCGGGCTTCTCTTTGAAGCACGAGGGATGACAAGCAAGCAGATAGGATGGGAGCTCAAATTCTGCTTTCTCAGGGCTAGGCTAAATTGTCAAAGGATACACAAAGCTTCTAGGAGAGATTTGCAGCCTCTGGGACTGATGGGAGACTTGGTTTTGCAGGTTCACTGAGGTGCAAAGAAGGGCTTTCAGTGGCTCTGTTCTGTGTCCAGAAATCTTTTACGGTGGTTGTTTTTTTGGTTTTTTTTTTTTTTTTTTTTTTTCAGGCCCTGATTTGGAGTGCTCTTTGCTCCAGGGCTGCTGCTCCTCTGCATGGAGTTCCAAACCCCCAACCCTTCTTACTCCAGAACTTTCAAAGTGCACTTCCCACCTCCCTCAAACACCTTTCAGCTCTCCCTGCTGCTGCAGGACCTGCTTCATCTCTCCTGTCCAGGTATTCCTGCCCTCTTCCCCACTGCCCCTGGCTCTTACCTCCCCTTCTTCCTCCCTGTTTTAGTCAGGTCTTTGCTCACTTTCTGTTCCCAGAATCTGTGCTATAGGATTTCAGAAACAGAGATGTGAACTGTGCCTCCAGAAATCCTAAGATGGTGCTACAGACCAAAAGCTTATGTTGAATCTGCATTGCCTGCACATGGGAGTGAAAAGTATCATCTCTCCTCAAACATGCCTGCAACCAAAATAGTTGAATTGCTAAGGTTGGAAAAGACCTCTAAGATTATTGAGTCCAACTGGCAAGGCAGCACTGCTGTGCTCACCTCTAAGCCATGTCCCCAAAATAGTCCAGACAGCCACAGGAGAGCAGGATGCTTTATGTCTGGTCCTGTGTTGTGAGAAGGTTCTGTGGCAGAGTTTAAGGCTCATACACTGACAGTGGATGCTGCTGAAAAGGGATGTGATTGGTTTTTTCATAGTGAATGACTTTTTGGCATTTCTGAGAAGCAAACTCCCAACTAGGAGGCAGAACAAGCTGGGCATGTGAGATGGGAGTTGTGCCATGAGCCAGAGCATCTGCTGTATTGGAGGGTCTGAACGGTCCTGTTGCTTTCATCATATCCCCAGGCATCTCATGGCACCTCCCTGCAGGCAGAGCAACATCTGGAAGGGTGCAAATGCCAAGCTGTGTTTGTGCTGGCCCTCTGTAACAAAGCCAGCCACATCCCAGCATCAGTTGTACCAGGAAGAGATGGAAACACAGTGTTAGACACCGGAGTGGGGGCCCTGCCGGGAGCCTTGCCTGGAAATGGTCGGCTGTGGCAGTGTGGGAAATGAGCTAAAATCAGGGATGTTAGTCCATGCTCTCTCTTGCAGCTGTATGGTTTTATCTTCCTTTCTAGATTGGCTTTAAGATATGGGAAAGCGTTGAGATTCTTCCCACAGGAGAGATTTGCTGAGGTCCTTAGCTGGTACAAATCAATCAAGCTCTAACTCACAAAGCACCCTATGGGGACACAACTTCGATAGGAACCTTCCCTCTGAACTTTGATGTGATTTCCTTTTCTTCCAGCCACACATTTTCCTCTTTTCATTGCAAAAATAAAAGCTGTGACAAAGCCTGGCATAGCCCCAGAGCTGGTCCCCACCTCCCTTGTCCCAGCCTTCATGGCCTCCATCAGAAAACTCTGAGTCAACACCTCTTGGCTCCACCAGTTTTGTAATGTTTTTTTTTTTCTCCTCCTTGTTCCCCCATCCCAGCTGGGGTGAAGAAGCAAGAAAGCAAATAGGAATAAATACCTCCAGCCATAAAAGTGAAATAAATCAATACCTCTTCTCTGAAGCCAGAGATGCTTAATAGGCAAGGATCACTGCCAGATTGTAAAAAATGTGTTTAGTGTGCGGCTGGGGCAAGTTTAACCCTCGGACATAAACAGCTGAGCAGCTTCTCTCACCTCTGAATTAAATAACTTTAACTGCAGAGGGCTGTGATTAATGGACGCTCCTCTGTTTGGGATGCTGCAGATGTTTGGTGCCTATGGATGAGAGATTGGGATGGAGAAGTTGTTGCCAGGTCCCTTCTGCAGGCCCAGTGATGCTTTTTTCCCCATGAAGGTATGGCTCTATTCATGGCAAGGGAGCTCCTGGGCACTGGGCTGAGTTGGTGACATTTCAGCTGCCTTTCCCAGGAATTAAGGACCTTTCCAGCTCTCTGTGGTGGGAAAGCAGAGGGGCAAAGCTTGGCTGAGACAGTGATAGGACCTGAAGGAATGGCATGAATCTGTGTCAGGGGAGGTTTAGGCTGGATATTAGGAAAATGTTCCTCATCCAGAGGGTGGTTGGGCACTGGAACAGGCTTCCCAGGGATGTGGTCACAGCCCCATGGCTGCCAGAATTCAAGGAACATTTGGACATGCTCTCTGAAGTCTGACAGCCGTGGTGGGGTTGTTGAGGATGTCCTGTGCAGGACCAGGAGCTGAACTGGATGATCCTGGTGGGTCCCTTCTAACTCAGAATATTCTCATTCATTAGGATGACAAGACACAGCCAAGGCTGGAGTAACAGGGATTGTAGGAAGCCCCAGTGAGATGCTGCAGGGGGAAATGTTAGCCTTGCTGTCAGCTAGACTGGTGAGACCACATCAGGAATAATGGGGATACTGTGGCCAGTCTTGCTGAAGACCAATGAGGTAAAATGGGAGCAGGTAAATTCAGTATCACACCCTGAGTTTTGCTTCACAAAATGAAGGCTAAGAGGTGATGCAGTCTGGGAGAAGAATTGTTTAGAGTAAATAGATGTTGGCACAAGGACAGGTATTTATGGGCTGTCCATGAGCTTGGGAGACTGGCAACAAGCAGAAAGACAGTGATCCCTTCCAGCAGTCATGGAGCAGGGAAGCACTGGGACTGGTTTGAAGTGAAGCTGAGCAGGAGTGATTATTTGACATAACTCCAGCACTGCTCAGAGGCTGGATGTAGGGATGTGGGATTTCTTACAGCTCTTATTTATGATGGCCTGTGTGCCTTTTGTTGGGGCTAGGAGCTCAAAGATAGCCAAGGCATTTCAGGAGAGGATTAGGGTCAGTTTCCCACAAAGCCTTCGTGCACTTGGATAAGCTCTTTGCTCCCCTGGCGCACACTTTGTTCCCCTGGCACACAGTCTCACACTCAGTTAAGTGCTGCCTGGCACACACATGTTTTCCTGAACTGCTGAGGAGAGCCACATGATGGAAGTTAACTTGGTGTTGAGGAGCTGGCAGCATCTGACACAGCTCTCAAAGCCAGCTGATTTCTGTGCAACAGGAAGACAGGTTCTACTCAGGTGATCCTAGAAATACGCTTGTATTGTTTTGGTGTTTATTTTCATGGGTTGAGGAAATTGCATCTCAGGTGTGGGAGTTATTAAAGTAATTGTATTGTTTTGGTGTTTATTTTCATGGGTTGAGGAAATTGCATCTCTTGTTAACATAAGCTTGCCACAGGTGTGGGAGTTATTGAAGTAGCAGTGGAACAAGCTATTCCAAATATGCCCTGATTTTGCTCTTCTCCCATGGAGAGTATTGCTGTTAGTTGGGGCAGAACAAAGAGGTTGAGGTCATGGTTGGCAGAAAATGGGCAGGATTCGTTCCATAATTTGTGCCAGACAATTCTTATGGGAAGCACAGAGAAACCTGGGTCATACACACACACAAAAAAAATGGCTTTGCTGACTTTTGATGCATTGCCTCTTCTTTCCTCTGCAGTCTGTCAGGCAGCTCCTACTCCTCCTGACCAGATTCCAGGTGTTCCAGTTTGGACCTGAAAGTCCTTTGTCCTTAGACCAGGTGCTGTCACAGGTAGCTCTCCACACCTAAATCCACTTAATTAAGGCCAGAAAAGATTTCCAAGATCATCAAGTCCAACCATTAACCCAGCACTGTGGCTTTTTTCAGTCCCTTGATCCCTTCAAATATGAAGAGATGTGGACAGCATTGCCTGTAAGGGACTGTAAGAGTCTACTGCCTCCAGAACTGCAGTGTTTTGGATGAGGTGGTGTCCTGTGGGCATCCAACACCTCTGTGGCTTTGTGTGTGTCATTCCTTGCTCACTCGTCCAAACGTGGGAGAAAATCCTCTTGGTGGTGCCTGCAGAGTTGTCTGTGAAAGCCCAGCCATGGAAGAGCTGGTGAATTGTTTTTCTGCCCACAGCAAAGGAAGTGCTCCTGGTGGGATAATCAATCTTCACGAGAGCTCCCCCAGCCGAAGGCGAACGCCCTGGCGTTATGGAGTGTGGAGCAGCTCCCTGTAATGGCCAGGAGTGCCCCTCCCAGGCAGGAGCTCACCTGTGGCATGGGAAGTGTGTGTGTGTGTGTTTTAAGGTCATAAAAGGCTCCGTGGAGGAAGGCTCTGGCTGTTACACGTGCTGACAGCAGAGCTCCCGGCACTTCAGCTTCCTTGGCGTAAAATCACAGCGGCGGATAAATCCTGGAGAAATAAAACCAACCCAATCGAATTAGCCCAGAACCGTGTGCAGGAGGTGGGAAATGTTTCCACAGTGTTTCATCCTCTCTTGCGGGTACTGAATCATTGAGGGTAATTTCTCAGCTCGGTGCAGTTCAAACCAGCCAGGGCTCCTTGTTGGTTAATCCTGATGAGGGAGAAAGGCCCCTCTGCTGGTCTGACAGCACCACACTGCTCTTGTGCTCCCCAAAATGGTAAGGAGAGGCACTGGCAGTGGGTTTTTTGGGTGCCCTTTTCCTTCCTCCTTGGACTTGCTGATGCTGTGCCTTGGGTTGGAGGGAAGGATGCTCCCTAATGTCAGCCAGCATTGGGCTGGGTATGGTCTGCCTTGCTGCCTGCCCCGGGGTGGGAGCCATCACCCAGGCTGGGATTCCTCCAGAGGCTGGGAAGTAGCTGCCAGGCTGGATCTGGGATGGGGGAAGGGAAAGACTTGGTTTCTTTCAGTATCTGAGGGTGGATTAAGTGGAGCGTTCCTTGTTAGCTAATTGAAACAGTCAAAATGTCAAATGAGGCATTTCAATAATAGTGATGTTAGGAGCTTTACGTTTTTATTTCCTTCCCTCTCTCCTTTGTATCATGCCTTCAAGACATTGGGACCTAAGTCTGCTTTTACAGAAACCCTCTTAAAGAGGGGCTTCAGGGGGATGGGGCAAGGACTGAAGCTGTTTTAATCCCCTCCAATTCCAACATTATTGTGTTTCAGCAAATATTTTGCAAAAGGATTTTCAGGCTGAACTTCAAACAGGCAAATTCCTCACTCCAGTGACTCGGGTAGCTTTGCAAATTTAGAAAAGAAAATGAAGATTGTTTTAGCTGACATTTAAACCTCTTCTCTTTTCCCAGCCTGTCAGGAAGCTTCATACACTTTGGGTCAGACGCTCTTTCCCTGAAGAAGAAAAGGATATTTATAGCTGGGTAGGACCTTAAAGGGGAAATCTCTTGGCTGCAGTACCTGTCAGATGAAGTTACATATAGCCCCAATAGGAACAGTCAACCTGGAACCCACTAGATGGAAGCAAAAAGGTGATGGTCCAGCCCTGGGCCACACAGGATGGTCTAGCCCAGGTAATTTGGCCAAATTCCAGGAGGATGAAGGTAGGCTTTGCTGGAGTGTTGTGTTTTCTGGGTTTTCCTTATGGCTGACTGTGTTTTGTTGCCCTTCTGAATCTTGGAGAGTGTTGACACACAGAGATGTTGAAATGTGGTTTGGATCATTCCTGCTCCTTGGGGAGGTAGGAGAGGGATTGACGAGAGGGGCAAACCCAAAAAAAGCCAGTTTGTCACACAGAGAGGCTGTGGCTTCCTTGCCCTGGTTGGTTAGAAGCTCCTGAGGGGCTGATGCAGCACCTGGCTGCAGGTCTTGGTTCCTCCTTGCTCCTTCAGCCAGGGCTGAATCCAGGCTGGCAGTGCCAGGCAGCGAGCAGCTGTCTGGGCTGTGCGTGGAGCAATTTACTCCCAGGGATTAGAGTGATTGGGGTTTCTTAAGGTAAAGACAGCTTGCAAAGAAAAGCAGCATGTCTGGGGACAGCAGAGCTCTGCCACAACCTGCTCTTGCCCACAGCTTGTTCTGCACAAGGAGTTTCTGCTGGCACATCAGCTCTCCTCCAGAAGTGGTCTGGAAGGAGGGGAGCTCACCCTTTGGGGCTGGGGTTGTCTTCTGCAGCTGATGGGGCTGCTCAGGAGGTTTTGGCATAAGCTTTTCTGCTTGCTCTGAGGCCCCAGGTAGGACACCAAGGACATTTTGGCGTAGCCCAAGGTTGCTGGAATCTGGATGAAGGTTGGTGTCAGGCTAATGTAGCTCTGGGGCTGTTATTTCTGTGTGGTATTGGCTTATTGGACTACAGTGTGGGAATCTCTGGTAAGCTTCAACTAGACCTGGGAGCATCTTCCACAGTGCAGGTCCAAGTGTTCTCCTTTTGGCCAGCATGGGCTGGATGATCTGTGCACTCTTGTATTTTCCCATATCTCCCTAGATTTTAAGGGAAAGAAATGCAGGTGCAGTGTCTGGAGAGGCAACCGTGGTGTGTTCTGGCCAAGAACGCTGATTTAGCCATCAGGGTGTGGTGGCCCACTCTCCGTGGAATGGGCATGCAGGTACCACCCAGAGCTGTGTGGGGTGCTGCAGGCAGGCTTTCCTTGTAGGAAAACCACCTGGGCTGAAGGAATAACAAAACCCCTCTTACAGACCACATCTCATGGAGATGAGACCCAGAGGGATCTCTGGAGCTCGTAGGTGACTCTCCGCTGGTGTTGCTCCTCTGGACTCTGCAGGAGTGGGAGAGCCCAGGGCACTGTGCAGGATGTTCTGGGGGGTATCAGGTTTGCTCTGGCTACACTGCTGGTTCTGCTTCCATGCTCCTTCAGATACCAGCCCCAGCAGTGCAGTCCTGGAGCTGAACAGCCCAGGCTTTCACGATCCCATAAAGGAAAGGAACAAATCTCTTACGCACGGAGCTCTCCACCGGGGTTTTCCCACCTTCTGCCCACCCTGGTGGATGTTAACAAGCTAGTAGATCTAGACCTGCTGTGCATTGATAGAAAGATTTATTTTTAGGGCCTTGATATTTAAAATGATCTGTTATAATTTCATGCTTAAATAACACTAAATAATATTCCCTGTTTGCACAGTGTAATTGGAAGAGGCGAATAATCCAAACAAACCAGCTATGACTGAGCTTCCTTAGTATTTTCAGACTGAAACAAACAGCAAAAAACAAGGGCTTAGCCAATTTAACACTTTGGGGGTATTTTCTACTTGGCATTTCACTTTTTCATTTTCACAGGCCAAGAAACATGAGAGTTCTAAAGAGCCAGTGGCTTCTTGCCAAAGAAAACTCAGTTGATCTTAGATTGCAAAAAAAAAAAAACTAAAGAAAAAAAAATCAGAAGTGAACTTATTGTTTGTTTTTTAGGAACTGGCAGGGCTAATGACTCTCCAAGTGCCATGGGATTTTATGCAAGTGCAGAAAAGACTTAGAAAATATTCAGCAAGTTCATTTAGGCTCCTTTCATGCTTCTCAAATCCTCAGGCTTCTTTATTGCTTCTTTATGTCAATTTGGCACTGCTTGATTTCGCTGCCACCCTCAATGTTATTGCAATGGCATTGCTGTGCTCCATGTGGAGCAGATCCTGCCCTGATCACGTCCCATGTAACCTGCCTGGGCTTTTAGGGGATTGAATTAAAACACCAGCCTTTGATTGACCCTTTCTGGGGATAGGTAGTTCAGGCCAAGCTGCCATTCCCTGTGTGCAACGTCCTTGGTGTCATTATTTAGGCGAAGAGATTTTGTGATTAGTCATGAATAGGTTGTAATCCCTTCTGGAAAACTGCCATTAGAGAGGGAATATAGCCTGGGCTGATGAAGCTGCTGCACATCAGCTCATTGGTGTGTCTTTATCTGGCAGGATCCCTCTCTGCCAGAGTTCAAGAAGTGTTAGAACAACATTCTCAGGCTCATGTTGGGATTCTGTGCAGGGCCAGGAGCTGGACACGATGGTCCTTGTGGATTGATTTTATGATTCTCCTGTTAGAAGGGTGTAAGTTTTCCCTCTGTGTCCCTGTGCTGAGATGCCCATGGAGCAATGCTCCTGCAGGCTCAGGCTGTGGCAGCGATGATGCTGACACTCCTGATGATCCCTGCATCCTCCTCTTGGTTCTTCCCTTTCCTTCCAGTGCCCTGTCCTCCCTCTGCCCCGCCTATCCTGGGGTGAGCAGGCTTCCCCCAGTGCCTCCCCTCCTTCCTGGCTGGCGAAATCCTTCTCCCTCTTCCCCTCCCTGCGCTCCGCACAAGCCTCGGCTCTGTTTGTGCCCACATTAGCATTTCTGCTGACTGCAAGGATCGGTTTAATTTCATGGGTGTCATTTCCTTCAAGAAATCTCTCTCTGAGCAGCAGCCCGACGAATGCCTGATAAAACATATTTTCCTACGGTAATGATTTTATGGACCCATAAGTCATGAATTTATTATGATCTCAGCCCCTGCTGCTGATTGCTGTAAAATGCAAAGTAATTAACAGCGAGCGGTAGCAGCTATTCCCACCTGGTAGCGTGTTCTTGGGTACGCTGATGGCTTTGATTAAAGTAATGGCTAAAGTGTACAGCCTGGCTGTAAAATATTAGCATGATTAATGCAGTATCCTAAATAAGAAACAAAACTAATGGGCATGGCTTAAGGAATTAAATATATATATGTATATATACATATATATATACATATATATATATATATATATATATACACGTTCCTCTCCCACCCTCTAGCTATTGTTCTGGCTCATTTGTGCTTTCTTTTCTGTTAAATAATGTATGGGCTGGAGGACCGGGGGCCAGGCTACAGATGCATATTGCAGTTTCATAACATCTTAAGTGCTTGTGTTAATTTTTCACTCCTTCCTCCTCTTTCCCCTCAACCTGCCATCTCCCATCGCGTAGGGGGAGAAAGATAATCGAGTTTCCTGAACTTGGCCTGAAGTCAGATGTGATTTGATTTGGATTGTAGACAGCCTGGGGAAGTGGCTCTGAGGCTACTTGGAGGGTTGGAAGTGGTTTGTGGCCTCTCAGAAGAGAAACCCGGGTGCTGTGTTCACATTCCCGTGGCTGGGGGTGGTCTCTGGGCCATCCCAACAGTCAGGAGCCCAGAAGTTTTTCGCACATGAAGGATAACCACATCTGTCCAAAAAGCTGCAGTGCTTCTGCTGGGAAAATAATGCTTTTGCTTTTCTTTTTCTGAACAGCCTAAAAAAGTCAATGACTGGATTTTAGTGGAAAATAAGACCCAAGTCAGATTTCTCCCTGTCACCCTTCCCAAAACCGTGATGAATTTGGTTTCCATTTTCCAATGGGAAATTTTCCAATCAGAAATTACTTTGGCTTGGGTGTGAGACAAGGAAATACACTTTTTTTAAAGACCAGCACTTGGAAAAATTTATTTGGAAATGGAGAAAATATCTGACTGGGGGAGGAAAAAAAAAAGGCCTTTCTGACCCACGCATTTTGATCAGCTCTACTTTTCCTATTTCTAGAGATGTGTACACCAAAATGTCATCTAATTCCCTCTGATCAGCCTCTACCTTTTCAGGTCTATTGATCTGCTCTAGTTTATGAAGCTCCCAACTATTGGAAAGAAGAGTTTATAAATAACTACAGAGAAGTGGGATTCTGTATCACAGGAGTTCCAGCTGTGCTGCTTTTGTTTATCACACAACACACATTTTTTGGAACTTTTCTTAACCAGGAGGTTGCAAAAGGAAGCTCAGCATGCCAATGTCACCGAGAACTGTTGCATTGTACTGTGCAAATGGTGTTTTCTCCCTCTTGGGATGGAAAGGTTTCTGGGTTTGTTTTTGTAGATAAGATATAAACTCATAGTGGTTCTGCTAGTAAATACAAGTAGCCTCAAGCTCTGGAATGTGTCTTGTTGGTCCCTCCAGTAATTTGACAAAGTACCCTTCCCACAACCTCCTGAGAAGTACAATATGAACAATTTTGTTGATGCCTCGGTATCTGGAGTAGTGGGAAGGGACACTTTGCCAGCGTTGGTGCGGCGTTTGGATGTCTCACCCAGATTCAGTGGTGGTCAGTCCCAGGAATCAGATGTGTTACCAGGAGGGTGAGGGATGTTCGCTCTCTAAAACTGCCACTTCTGGAATTGTGACTACCTTTTGTGGGGAAAGGTGGAGGAAACCTCGAAAAGGTAGAGTCTGTGATTTAAAGTACCGGGGAGCTTCCACACAAGGAGAGATGAATCAGATTGAGACGTGTTGTTTGAGTAGAGAGGCAGCTGGGAGAGGGGGATGATCAAGCCAAGCACAGTCCAGAGAGGAGTAGGATGGTTTGCTGTATCTTGTGATGTGGGTTACCCAGTGAACTCATTAAGCAAAAAGTTTAAAGAAAATGAAGGTAAGTCTATTCTCCTGACATGCATAATTACATATATATTCCATCATCACTTGCTGCTGTGGAGTCCAAAAGAGGAGGATGAATAGATGTGAAGCAGCACTAGATCATCACGGAAGGCAGATCCCTGAGGATGCTGAATGTAATCAAAGGGTTTGCAGCAAGAAGAGAGTCACAGACATCCTCATTTGCTTTCCCCCTCTTCCTCCTGGGAAGGCTGTGGCCATGTTCTTATGCCTGCTGTGGCCTCTTGTCTTGACACAGGGTCTCAGAGGCTGGAGTGTCTCAGCACTCTGGAGTGCTGGAGGGTGTGGTTGGACTGACAGCACTTCCCTTCCGCAGGAATGGACGTCCCCAGTCTTCTCCCACCACGTGAGACCTTGTGTGCTGGATGAGGAAGCACGGGGCAGGTGGTGAAGGAAGGGCAAAGATGCAGGGCTGCATCATGATTCCCACCAGGAACATCTGGCCTGGGGGGCGTGGAGGACACCACCAGCCCGTGGGGCTGAGGCAGTGGCCTTGAGAGGTGACAGCCAGGTGTGTGGCTCTCATGGCAGCCCTGAGCTGTGACGGTGCCACAGCAAAGCCCAGCCTGTGAGGATGGTGTGTGGTGCCTGGGCCAGGGGAGGCTGATCCTTTTCATCGCTCGTCTGGGCGCTGTTTGAGGCGGCTGCCGCAGTCGGGCTGCAGGGTCATATTTGGAAGGCTTTCTCAGCAGTGCACACATGTTAATGATGTTTGAGGAGTAGTTTCTGTGGGAGACCTGGGAGCCAGGCAGCTCTGCATATCAGCCCATTAGTATTTTTAAAAGAAAACCTCCATCCTATAGGAACTGCTTTGGCCTCTGGAGACGTGCCAGAACTGTATCCCAGACTGCACTGCATCCGCTTTATTAGATCTTTCCCTCTCTCCTTTTATCCACCCCTTTTCCTTCCCTCCTGCCTAGAGCTTTCTCTTGCTTTTCTATCCAAAACACACTTGAGCTGTTCCTTTGGAAGTTTGCATAAGGATAGGTTGGCGTTTACTTTTCCCCCTGCCGTCTCCTGTCTCCTTTTGGAGCTAATCACCCCAGTGAAATTGAGCTGTAATTCAGTCGGCAGTGGTCAGATTGAGCTGAACATGTGTGCTCCAGCACATCCCCAGATTCTTGCATCAACAGAAATGAGCACAGACAGGCACAAAGCAAAGGAGAGACGCCGTGGCCTTGTTTAAAACACACTCGTGCAGCAGCGTCAGCCACCTGAACAAAAGCCGCCTGTCTGCTTTTTGGAGGTGGGTGAAAGAAGAAGTTATTTGGCTTGATGTGCACAGCAAGAAGGGGAGATGGTGTTTCCCCCTCCTCCCCCTGCCATCTGCAGCCTGGTGGCAGGTAGAGGAGGTTGCTTTGGTGGGGAGGATTTGTAGCTGCCGTGAGTCAGTCAGTGTGTCAGGGTAAATCAAGCCTGACGTTTTTAACATCTTCCCCACACAAAGAGGGGGGGTGCAGGGGGGAACGGAGGAAGCAATTGTAATTTTATGTCTATATCCTGCTTGACTAATCAAGGTGAGCAAGAGACTTGCCAGCCAGAGGTTTTCCTCTTGTTAGCTTGTTCATTTCTCTGCTTTGCCTTTCCCCTTCCTTTCCTGGACTACTGTAGCAATCTCCTCTGTAGGGAAAGAAGGATCCAGCTGATCAATGCTAGAGGTTTGTAGACAAGTGGTTCTTGCTCCTTCAGACTGTCTCTTGTAGTAGGTCTCTAATTAAGTAAGTGAAAAGTCATGGAAAAACACATTTTGGCAGAGGTTTGACTACCTTTGACCCTGTGTCCTGCCTCCTCACTCCTATTCAGACCCTAAAGATACTGTTAGCCCTGATGGCAGTGCTGTAGTGCACCGCATCCTCTCCTGCCCCTCTCGGGAGCACCTTGTTCAGGTTGCACAGGCCTAACAGGTGAGCCTTGGAAAGAAAGAATATCTTCATCATGAGGGGAAGGTAATTCCAGGAGATTTCCAGCAGCAGCCTGGTTTTAGAGTTGTGCTTGGTATGCCTCTTGTCTTGCCTCAGGCACGTGCTGCTGCAAAGCCTCCCTGTGCCTTTTACCTTGCTGCCAGCACAGGCTGCCTGCTCTAATCCCAGGTGGGCTAATTCCCTCTGGAGAGCAAGGAGAGGAGGGGAGACAAAGTAAATTCATAGATGGGTGCCACCCTTCCATTGCCACAGCCCAGAGTATGGGTGTAACACATTAGGTGCATCCTGCTTTGAATACTGGGATTAACAGGGTGCTCTTCCTTTTGCTGGGAGCCACGATCCAGTAACCTGGGATGCCTAGTGGCAGTGAGAAGGCTTGTGCTCCAGGGGAACAGCCTGGCAGCTTCTTCCAGAGCTGTCTTCCAGCCCATGGCACAGGTGGTCCTGAAGGTGAGTGAGGTGGATCCTCACGGTCCTGGGCTGGAGCTGTTGAGCAGCATTAACTCTGGCCTCTCCCTGCTGTTCTACCCGAGCAATCAACAACAGATTTTAACTTTTGAGCCAAAGCTGAAAATCTCGAGTCTGACTTGCCCAGTGCCCTTTTGTGCTGCCCAACTTAATGCAGATGGAATGTATTAAATTGGTATGGAATGTATTAAATTGGTAAAAAAGCCCAAAAGCTGCACGCTGGGTCCATGTGCTGGCAGGGCAGGGCAGCATCATTAAAATTCCTGGTGTGCACAGAAGTGGACTAAGTCATCAGCACAGGGCAGGGAGCCTCCGAGTTCTGAGTGCTCGTGCTGATTTACACCAGCTGGGGAACTGGGCCAAATCTGTCTCGTTCAATGAATGATCATTCAATTTTTCTCTCTGCTATCAAGCCCTTAAACAAAAGCCAATTGAAATCAATGGGAGACTTTCATCATTTTCAGGGTTATAGGCCTAAAAAATTGGATGCTTGGGGAAAAAGCAGGCAGGGGAAGAGAAAGGGAAGAAGGAATAAATGCTGCTGTAACATTATGGCTTACAACAGAAACAGATGGAAGTGAGAAATGCTTTAGTTACGATTCTCTGGCAGCAACAATTCAGCAAAGCTGTACATGGAGATGTGTACATTGAAGAGCATCCTTCCTTATGCAGACTGCTCTGTGGGTGCAAAGGGAGCCTGTCCCTCTGTGAATCCCATCTCTGCGTGTCCTATTTCTATATGTGATTAAGTTCTCCACTCTTCCATTGCAGTTAAAGTTGTTATTAGTGGTAAGCACATGCTCCACAGCTGGCTGTTCCACACAGAAATTCAGGAAGAAGTGCTGCCTTCTGCTCTCAGAAACCAGCAGGATTTTTTTTTCTTTTTTTTCTTTTTTTCTTTTTTTCTTTTTCTTTTTTTTTTTTTTTTTTTTTTTTTTTTTTTTTTTGCAGTAGCTGGAAGAGGGGGAGGTTAATATCTCATCCAGCCTCTGGCTGTATTTTGATAAAATCCTTTGTCCAATGACTGCAAAGTATTTTGCACATACAGCAGGATAAATCCCCTTCAGACAGGTATTATCTGGCCTATTTTTACAGCTGAGAATTTGCAGCCTTCGGAGCCATCCGAAGGCGCTGCCTGCACCTTGTGATCTCCTCGGCTGAATGAACGTGTCAGGATGGGTGCTTCAAACCCAGCCCCAGTTCCAACACAGCCCTCCAGTGTGCCTGGGTACCTTAGATCCTCCCTCCTCAGCCTCCCCATCCCTCTCACAGGTATGACAATCATCCCTTCCCCCGGGTAAACATTTCATTATGCGCTGCTGCCGAAGTACCTCGGAGGGGAGAAGACCTACAGATAAGTCTGCATTCTCATTTTGGCTGTATTTGTGTGCGTGCTTTCTGCTTTAACCGCTCTTCCCTTTCTTTGCCTGCTCATTAGTTCTGCCTGAGTGCAGGACCTCTCCAAAAAATGCAGTGTTGGCAGTGGGCATGAATTCTTAACGACTCCTGTCTCTAATGACAGAATCCAGGGCCAGGCAGTCAGTTTGCTTGCTGGGAGAAGGAGAGGCAGAGGAGACGGTGGCTCTTCCTCTTGTCATGGGGGTGAGTTTGCAAAATCACGGGGGGATCTGCAAAATATGCTCAGGTCTTGGACTGCTTCTCATGCTGCAAGGAGAATTGCTTGAGATGGCAGATGGAAAGAGATGCCTCTCGGGCTGTGGAAGGTGTTGAATTTGTTTTTAAAGCTCACTCTGGCCTCTCCCTGCTGTTCTACCCGAGCAATCAACAACAGATTTTAACTTTTGAGCCAAAGCTGAAAATCTCGAGTCTGACTTGCCCAGTGCCCTTTTGTGCTGCCCAACTTAATGCAGATGGAATGTATCAAATTGGTAAAAAAGCCCAAACAAAACAATACAACAATCAATTCACAGGGAAAAAAAACTGCCAAGGGTTCAATTTTACTGAACAGGAGAAGGACTTTTCTTAATGGAGAGATTAAAACTTATTTTTAGCAGTGTTTTTGTTGTCTTTCATTGTTATTCTGTCCTTGACTCAAAGTTTCCTTCACTTTTTTTTGCAGATGCATCTTTTAACATGAGTTTGCTTTTTTTTCCACAGACCCTTTTATTTTGTTTAAAGAAGAAGGAACTCTTCACAAGTTAGAAGAGGTGGGAAGAGAAAGACAGGTGAATCCTACCTGGGTGCCATTCTTTCTGTTTCATTTAATGTCAGGAATAATAAGAAAAAAATACATTAAAAATCTTTGATTTTTGATTTTTAAAAGGCAAACCAAGGAAAATTACAATTTTTCATACTGGTGATGAAATCCTAGATTTTTAGTTTGGTGGATTTGTGCTGAAACGTCATTTGGTGGAATTGTTCTGTTTCTGCTGAAATCTCAGTAGGCACCGAGAAAATTTCAAGTTGATTGTGGGATGACCAATCCCTCTTGAGGTTCTGGTTATTTCTTTTGATTTGTCCTGGTCTCTCCTTCCCACTTCCATCCTTTGCTGATGCATTTTCCCACTCCTATTCCTGTTGCACTGAAATTGCCAGCACCAAGGCCATTAAAATGCCCATGGGGCATTTCCATCCTGGATGGACTAGTTGGGTTAAGATCTTTGTGAATCCCAGAGATGTCATCTTAGACTGAGTTGCCTTCATTTCACACATTGTTGCTGGAAAACTTCATTTTTATGCTCAGAGTGCTTCACTTCTTCTATAAGGATAGGTAGATTCTGGCACTGGGATATTCCATGTGCCTGTGGAGCTTGGTCAGGTAGGCTGGATCTCTACCTATGTTGACTGCAGAGTTAATTCTGGCTTTGCAACAACTGAAGTTCAGCCTTTTTTGCTGGTTTATTGTTCCTTGGTACCTCAGACCTGTTAAACAAATAAGTAAATAAATAAAAATGGCAGGATTAATTTAGACAATCTTCAGAAGCATAAGGTAAATCTTTGATTTGGAGGAAAGAGAAAGTTGGGAAGTATCCTGTGCAGGGATTCTCCTTCCTCCCTCAGTCCCATCTGTGTCCATGGGCCCAGGGAAATGGACTGGGGTTCACCCAGTTCTGGCAGATGAGTGCATGCTGTAACACCAGTGTCTTACACCCCTGGCAGCGCTCTTGGCAGAGTAATCTGAAAACCAAAGATCTCTGGAGCTCTCTTCAGAGCTCTGTGAAAGCTTTTTCTGCATGAAGCCTATGCCATGGCTTTGGAGACAACACCTGGCCATCTCAGAGTGTTCTGCAGAAACAGAAATGTGGAGCCACCAGCTTTTGTGGCACCCTGATGTTCTAACCCAGCTCTGGGATGAAATATCCAAAATCCATTTCTAATGAGGTCTTTGGGACTCTCTTTTCCACGTGTTGCTGGCAGGAAGTTCCACCTTCTGTGTGTACCTCCATCCCCTCAAGCAGGCGTGTTGATTCCACATTCCTCTTGTTCTCGAGGGCAGGTTTTAAAATCCTGTCATAATTATTCACAAGCTTTGATTGGAGCCCACGCTCAGTAACGCTATTTGCATCCAGGGAGGATCTGATTATAATTGCTGCAGAGAAGTTTGTTTGAGACTGATTCTGTGTCAGCTTGAAATTTCTTGACGATGCTCTTTGGGCATGAGAACTGTGCAGGCTCAAGGTCCAGAGAAAGGTAGTGGAAGGGACTTGGGGTGTCAGGCTTGGGGATGGAAATTGCTTTTTCTTCAGAAAAGATGGATATGGCAGGAATGCTGAGCTGGAGAAAGAGCAGAGCAGTAGAACCTGGAATTACCTGACTGGTCTTTGGGGCACCACTGTCTTCTCCACCCTGAAGACTTGAGGAGGCAGCCTGTTTTCTTCAGGGTGGTTGATTTAAATCACCCATTTTAATCATGATTTAAATCAACAAGCAGGAAATCTTGATTTAAAAACCACATTTTAATCTTGTATTTTAAAGTTCATTTCCTAATGAAACGTGGTTTTTCATTGGTTGGCATAATTTGGAACTATTTTTGGCAAAGCAAAAGGGGACGCGACACCCATACATATTTATTGGTGTGACTGTAGAGCTCAATATATATCTGTTCTAACTTTTACATCTTTTTATTACATTGAAGGAATGGAAAGCATGTAATTTCTGATATAATAGCCGTGGCTTTGTTTTTTGCACTTGTCTCAAGCTATATGAGGACAAAAATTAAAATGCAATTAAAAATGCATGAAGAAAGCAGTTAAAAAGTTTGTTGTTGGTATCACAGAGGGCTGGGACAAGCCTCTGCAGATAATCTGCTCCATGTGCTGGCATTGAGGCAAGATCAATTACACCTTTCTCCTCCACACAGGTGTTTGTTTAACCTTTCCATAGATGTCTCCAGTGAAAAATTCTGCAACTTCCCTGTATCTGTTCTAGGGAGAAAGTTTTAAATCTTTTTTTTTTAGATGTCTAAACTTAAGCTTTCTTTGCTCCAAGTTAAATTATTTCTTCTTCTGTCACTGAACACAGAGAACAATCGACTGCTGTCTTAATAACCTGCAAGCTACTGGAAGATTGTTATGCCTCTGTGCCTTAGTCTTCTCCTTTTTTTTTTTTTTCTAGGCTGAATGAACCTAGTTCGTTTAACCTCTCCTTGCCAGCTCTTCCTAAAGCTGTGACGGTTTAATTTCTTCTCCTCCAGACTGCCCCCTGCTTTTTCATCTCCTTCTGCATCTGCAGTGAAATTACTTTGGGGGTGCTTCAAGAGCAGAAATTGCTTGCCATGCCGAGTAGGCAAACTGTGGAACTCATTGCTATGGGATACTGTGGAGGCTAAAGATTAAATAGGTTTGGAAAGGGTTTAAACAAAGTAATGAAAGCTGTTCCTGAGCTGTGCGTTGCTGGAAGGCCTTGGGAGATTGGGATAAACAAAGGGTGAAATGCTGTGCTCTGTCTTAAGGTTTCATTGCTGGCTTTGGGAAGCTACCAACCCTGCCAGGGGTCATATGGCCATGCTGCATCCATGCTGTTGTGATGTACTGGGAGCTTGTCCCACTGCTGTGTTTCAGGGAAGTGCTGTAATGTGCCCTTGTCTTCCCCCAGGGCTTTTCTTTCCAGCCTTTCCAGCAGCTGCCTTCCAACTCACTGGAAAATCAGAGTCCAGCTCTGACGCGAGCACGTTGGGAATCAGAGCCTCAGAAAACCTGGATGGCAGCAGGGGGTGTATGAATTTCCTGGGATTTGAATGTTAACCAGATGCTGTTTGGGTAGTGTTTTGCTCCTCTGGCAAGCAGGAGTGTGGGGTGGTGCTGGGGACTTTGCTGGAGCACCACGGTGGTTAATGACACCCAGCCAGGCTGCACGAGTCTGTAAATAGCTGCCAGGAAGCAGAAATCTCTCTCTTCTCCAGAACTACTGCATTCGACAGCTCCCCTTTTATCTGTTCAGAAAGTGCTGAAGTGTTTCTAGCTTCTCTTCAAAAGCAATTCTGCACTTGCCCAGAGGGGGCTGTAATTCACATGGGGAGCCAGGAAAAAATTATACTCCCCATCTCAGCAGATGTGTGTAAACCACGTAAATTCTGACTTCAGCTCCTCGGTGAGATTTAAATGTGAGGGTGGGAATGTGGTGACAAGGACTCTGTGGGTCACCAGCAGGATAAAGGTGCACCAGGAAGCCATTACTTCTGGAAAGGCAGGGTTTGAGGATAGCAATTCTTAACCCTGGAGCATCTTCAGGGGTGTTTAAAAAGGTAATTGGAGTCTGACTTTCCTGTTTGCCAAGCCTCATGATGCTCTCTGGTTTTTGTAAGAATACCCTATTATTGAAGGTCTTTATAGAACAGTTCCTCTTTGTTCCCATCTGCTCTTGGGCTTCCAAATCCCTTTCTCCTTTTCAGTTCACCTTATGGAGGGGAGCACTTTCTCAGAAGACCCTGCCTGATATTAACTCTGCTGAGGCCACTGAAGCACAGCAAGGATTGGGTAGATTCACCATTCCATGGGGGAGAATGAGGCCAATTCAACATTTAAAGGGAAAGCTGGGACGTGGCTTTTGGTGGGCTGGGGATCATATAATCCTAGAATAGTTTGGGTTGCAAGGGACCTTAGGGATCATCTAGTTCCAGTGAGGGTGTGTGGAGGTGGAATTGGGCAGCAGTGAAACTGTGCTGATCGTCTTTCCCTCGCCATGGGCAGAGGGGCCAGGGACAGCTGGGGTGGGCAAAGTGAAAAGTTGCTCATCATCTCCCAGGTATGGTCCCAAAAGGAGGGTGGACGTGTCTGAAAGGGACTCGTGACAGCTATTGCGTCTCTTGCACCTCTTGAAAAACATTTGCACTAAGAGATGTCTTTGTTTCAAGAAATAATAAAGCTGGGCAGCTTGCAAGCCGCGTGCTTGCCTTCTCCCTGGTGTTCCCATGTTTGGCAGTGCCTTTGCTTTTGCAAAAGAAGTGTGGATTTGTTTTTTAACTCTTGCTGCTCTGTGAAAGAGAGCAGCCAGAGAATGAACAGTTTGGGATTTTGCAGGTAGGCAGGGGGTGGACACCAGTCCTCTTTAATCTTGGGTGCTGAAGGTGATCAGAGCTTTTTATATAGACCTTTATCTGCTGGCAGCTTAATTAACTAATGGTCCCAGAAAGCTCTTACAGAACAATTGATTGTATTCACTTCAATATCGTTATCTCTGTCCTATTGGCACCCAGGCAGTCGTGCAGACTTTTTTGAGTGGTGAAAGCTGGTCATGGCTTCCTTTCCCAACCCTGCTTTTTTATCCATAGGTTTTTGGATTAGAGATTTAGCTTTAGAGAGAATTAAATCCTCTCTGTCTCTGGCTGTGTGGGGAGCACGTGGCTGCAGCTGTAGCAGCCTTAGAGTATGAATGGCACAGGGCAAAGGAAAACATGATCAGCATTGTTTCATTGCTGCCTTGCCTCACTGTCTGTGCTCCCCACCTGACCTGAGGACACACGTGAGAGCAATACAAGATATTCAGTCCCTCATCACGTTGTGTCTTTTCTTCGCCTCTGGCCTGAACCCAGCTCCTCTGGTTACTAACTCTTGCAATTTTGCTGGTAGCCCTCCTGGTGATACATGTCACGTTGAACTCCCGTGTCGTGGGCGCATGTGACAGAGAGAATCACAGCCCTTATTTTAATAAAGCTTAATTCCTCTGCCTCCATAAAAAATATCTATGTAAGAAGACACAGCTGAGCCCTCTGGTCTAGATATGAGAAGGTAGAGGGAAGATCTCCCCCCAGGCTCTATGTGTGTGTATATTTAAAGTGCTTTCCCAGTGCAGGGGTGTGGACTTCTGGGCTCCTTGGATTCACTGAGACTTCTGCAAAAGGGATTGCTGGGGTGAACTGGGATTTGATGAGAATTGAAGCTGGCTGTGAAAAAAAAATTACCTGAGTCCTCCTCCAACTTCATCCTGGGCTGGATTTTGCATCATCTTTGCCAAGGTCAGAAGAAATTCATAATGGCAGCTAGGACCAGAACAAACAGCTTTAAGACTTGATTGAAATCTTCCCCTTTCCCCATCCCTCCACCTTCCTTGGACACCTGGTCATTCCCCCTTCCACCTGCCCTTTAAACCAACAGCTCATCAACATGCCTGTGGTTCCTCTGGTACCTCTGTCTGTCCCCATTCTGTCCCTCTGTCCCTATTCCCATCCTAAGGCATCCGTGACCCTACTGGCATTGTGGCAGGCTCCTTTCTGGGGCTGGGGGTGGTTGGGTCAGCCCCTCCTGCATGTGGTGCTCTGCAATAGAGGGAGATACTTCTCTTTTTATTAAAAATAATCAAATAGGCCAGCATCTCCAAATGCTGGTGGCAAAATCAAATATGGTGGCATCTCCATACAGAAAAGATTGTGATCCTTCAGACCTGGAAGTGAGAACCATCCAGATGCTGGGACAACCAAATTTTACTTTCTTATATATTTTAGCCCCTTAGAGGGGTCTTCTGGGCTGCTGGTGGCTGGGGAGATGATGCTGCTTTGTTTGAAACCCACAAAAGGTAATTTAATCAATTTGGCTTCCTGTATGGCTGGGTGAGAGCACCCCAGAAATGTAATGGGCTGCTTTCATGGGCAGCAACTCATGCTTGATATTTATAGAGAAATGGTGCTTTGAAAAGACCCCATTTTTCAGCCTCTCCTGCTGTTCTCTAGCTAGGGCTGAGCCTTGCTGTTAATAAGGGAAATGCAGACATTTCTTCACAGTAAAGACAAAAAAACCTCCCCTTTGCTTTCCTTCCCATCTTGTCAGGAGCACCCTGCTGTGCCCCTCCGCTTTCTTCCCACCTCACAGAGGGAATGGATTCTCTCTCTCGGTTGTGCTCCTCACCAGAGCCCTGGTTGCTGAGTGTGCCCATGCAGCCATACCATATCCCTTCAGTTGGCTTTTATTAGCAAGCAGAAAGCAAAGTGCAATGGTTTGGGGGGGAAGGAGGGCTTTGCAAGACCTGAGGTTAAGTCTCAGTTGTGTTTTGGATTTACTGTACAGCTTTGGAAAAGTCATTTGTGTGCATCAGCTCTCTACCTGTAAGCATCGGTGTGGTCTGACCGACTTCTTCAGTATTAAATGGTAGTTATGTGTTGCTTTTAACCAAATTCCATCCACACAAGAAAAGAAGTGGGCGTTGAAGCAAGGGTCACTTTCAAGCTGAGCCTCAGCCGTTTGTGTTTCTCAGGTACTTTCAGTAATATGACCCATGCTTTATGTTACAGGCTGCAAATGCTGCAAAAGGCTATTTTGAGCCCTGGTAGCTTTAATTGAAATCCAGGCTCCTAGCAGTCCTTGCAAAATGAGCGTGACACTCTGTTGTTCTAGTGAAAAAATGTCTTTCTTAAGCTTTTTGGCTGTGCTTTGGGTAGATGTTTGTGGTCTGAGGTGTCACTGAGAGAACTGGGCCTCTGGCTCTGCAGGGCTCTTCAGGTGTGTCAAAATTCTGATTTCATTTTCTCTCTGGAAAATCACTGGCCATATAAGAAACTCGGATGAGAAAATGCTTGGTTAAAAACTCAAGGGACACTCCATGGCAAGCCCATGGGAGGATCCATTTCCCAAGTCTCCTCCTGTCTGCAGGGGCTATTAGGAGATTCATTTATTCTGCTTGAAGCCTGCAGGTTTATGAACATAGGCTCTTCTCTTCAGCTGAGTTGAGAAGAACAACATTTGAATTCCTTTGGGTCTGGAGCTGTCTGTCTCTATCATTCAGTTTAGGAGTGCAGCAGAGGGGAGGGGGGAAAGCCAGGGGAGCACCAAAAGGGTCTTGGTTTGTACTGGACTAGGAAAACCTGCATCCTGGTGAGGATGGGTAAAAAATGTCACAATTAAACTTGTGCTGCTGCAGCATAGAAGGATTAGCCCCACTACAGATCTTAGTGCAGCATCCCTGGTGTAGGTTTGTGGATGAGGATGGGCCTGAGGACACGACTGGGCTTTTAGGCTTAGCTAAACTAATTGGCTTTGGAAGGTGGGGCAATGGGCAGCTTTCCCCAGGCTGTGGCAACACTCAAAAGAACATGGTGGCATTTCTGGGGCCTCTGAATGTCACTGGTATGTTGAAGACAGCTTTGGGCTCATGGCTGAGATGCTATCACAGGGAAGCCCACAGTGTCTGAGAAGTTGCAGAGATGAGGGTGGGGAGAACGTGTGGGATGGCTTCTCTGTCTGTTTTTGTTTTCCTGTGCCATACTCAGGAAGATTCAAATATCCAGAGACCTGTCCAGTTCTGAGGCCTCAGCCAGTCTGTAGCTGGTAGGGTCACTTTCACCCTGTGGGTGGATTGGAAGGCAATCTTCCTTCCTGCACACGGATCGAAGGGTTCTGCTCCTTGGCTTGTGAGACAGAATGACTGCAGCTGCTGTGAGAGAGCAGGAAATCATCTCTGTAAAGCTGTCCAGAAAGCCTTGAATTCAGGTACAAGCCTCATGTTTATAGGAACATAAAAAGAACCATGGAAACTAAATATGGGTCAGAGCACCTGCAAATAGAAAAAACACAGAGGGATTGCAGAGTTACACTAATTTCTCTGCCTTTTGATTTGCTGTGGTGGTTTCAAACCTGCCTGGGGTCCTAGGCTCTGAAGGAGGTTTTGGGATCCATAGGAATAAGGAATATTTTTGGGAAAGCAGCAGGAAGAAGACTTCATTTAAGTGCCTTCTTTAAGTCCATTTAAGACTTCATTTAAGGGTCGTGCTGCTCAGTGGTATGTAAGATGTGCTGGCTGTGACATTCCCATTGAGCCCCAAGGGACATCAGGTACCTGGAGAGGAATGAAGAGCTTTACATGCGTTGTTGACATGGAGCTTAAACTCTGCTTCCCTCTGTTCCCTTGTTTAGAGGATTGCCCTGTGGAGCTCTGCATGCCCTCCCGGGCCTGTCGCAATGATTCAGCTGCTCTGCAGTCCTCAGCTTCATCACGATGAAACTTCCTCACCTAGCTGCTGCCAGCATGCTTTTGGCGACCCTGGGTGTCCTGTCAGCTGTTACAGACCATTAAAGGATTTGTTTCTCGGTGTATGAAAAGGCTTAATTCAATTCTCATTCTCTCCTGGCATTCCTGGGAGGTGAGTGCGTCCCCTCAGCATGAATCCTCCAATGCCGCTAATTGACTTGAAAGTAGCTCGTGTCTCCTTGGAAATGTCACCCAGCCCTTTTCAAGTGCAATTCCAGGCAATCAGGATCAATATGTTTCTTTAGCTAAGGGTATTAGCACATGACTGACAGCCCTGCGGCATTAGCTTATTCATATGGACTTTCAGATGCTCATTTTTCTTCCCTGTCTCAGCTCCAGTCCCAGTAAGGAGAGCTTGGAGCAGAGCCATGCTCTGAGCTGCAGCTGTCCCCAGAGAACTGGTGGGTACCGGGCTGCCTCTCCCATACCTGCCCCAAATCCATGGCTTGCTCTCATTCCCTGTCTCTCAGGTAAGTCAAACTGCATTGTCCCACCCCTTGCTCATCACATCGTGGCCTCGAGGTGTTCCAGAAAGGACGGGGCTGGATTTCTCCGTCCGTGTTAATCAGCGTGGCGCTTCGTTTGATGAAAGAAAAGGTGTCAGCATATTTCGGCAGCACCTCTGCTCAGAGAATACTGCCAGTGTAGCTGTCCCTCCTCAGATCCCTGCCCCCTTGTGCTCCCAGGGAGGCTGCAGTCAGCAGCAGAGGAATTCCCTTGCTTTCCTCATCTTGTGGCAATTGCAGGGTGGTCCTGGCGCCCAAAACATTTTGGTTTTTCATTATGTCTTCCATCAATTGGACGTTCTTCTGCTTCCTTGCCTCAAAAATTTTCATGAATTCATCTTCCCAGCACCCTGTGAGGAAGGGGTGTGCTGCTCTCCCTGCTTAAGGACAGGGGTGAAAGCACTGGGAAGTGAATTTAGAGGAGCTCACAAAAGCACTTGAGACAGTGAATTTAATGTGAGCCCAGGTGCCCTCTGCCTTCCTTGCAGCTCCTTTAATAAGGCTGGCACAGCTGATGCAGCCACTCTGCTGCCCTGGAGAGACCTCCCATCCTTTCTGCACCCCAACTCTGCCTCTTTCCTTGGGAAGTGGAGGGGAACTCTCCCCCTACTTTGGGAAACACTCAGAAGTCTTACAAGCAACAACTCAGGAACAGATAATAGAATATTTCCTGTTTTCAAAGGCAGAAGCTGAGTTGCTGGGAGACCAAGAGCCATGTCCTAGGTGAGATGACATTTCTCAGGCTTGGTTCTTCTGGGTCCCTGCCACACTGCTAGCAAGCAGTGCTCCCAGCTCTCCAAGAGCTCCTCCCTGGCATGTTAGAGCTGCAGAGAAAATTAAGCTAGCTCCCAAGCAGCAAGCATTAACATAGAGAAGGATGAGGTGTGCTGCACTGGAGTACTAGGAAAACTTTGAGGACTTCTCTGCCATGCTGTGAATTTGAATGCAGGCCTGGTGATGGCACATCATCTGCCCCCACCTGGGATTTGTAACTGCTGCCGAGGCAGAGGTGGGGAATCTGTCGGGGAGCTGCTGAGAGCACGATCCCCAAAGGCACATCAAGAGAGAAGCAAGAAAGCCTGGAGGTTTTAATCTGGATGCCTGCAAGTGTGCTGGCTTTCTGTGCCCTCTGGAATTAGGCAGTAAGGAGTTAAGGTGCGTGCCCTGTGAGACAGGCAGAAGGAGAGCATCCCAAACTCCGGCAATGGGAGGCAAAGCAACAATTATCAACGCCTCGGCGTTCCGTGTGGCAGGTCGCTTACGCCCCCGCTTGTGTTGTGAGCTCAGCTCCAGAGCCCTCGGGGTTGTCAGTCAGCAGGTCCACAGATCATGGCGACCTTAGCATCATGTCGAGGGGCCTCACTTCATCAGGGATAATGAGCATCTCCCACCAGTTTCTTCCCATCATTCATCTGAGATCCAGAAGTTCATCATGCAAATGACAAGCTGTGTTAATTTTCTGCAAATAATTCCTCCAGATGTCCGCAGGATTCCAGTGCTCCTTGCCCAGAACAGTAAAATATGTTTGTCTTCCTCCCTATAATTCATCACCAGGCCCACAAATCTCCCCAAAGTCTCTATAAACAAAGCAGGATGCAGAGTGCAGAGGATAATAGTTCACTGCAAACATGTCTCTGGTTGCCTCTGTGCTCCACACAAGAAAAGGAGCGGTGGAAGAGATCCAGAAGCTTCTTCTCACGTGAGCTGTGTTTGACTGCATTTAGTCTTGCAAATACAGTGAGTGGGATGGTCTGAGCCAAGCCTCACGCAAGCAAAGTCATTGTGGGAGGAGAAACTCAGGAAGAATTTTTATGGGTTTGAAATTCAGGTTTGTCATTCTGGAAAGGTTTGATCTGGAGTGAAACCTCCTGCAAAACATATCTGCATCACTAGGGGCCTCTCCAGGAGATCCATGCTTTATCAAGGATCTGCATCATGCTGTGTTTTCTGATGAGTACTAAAGCAATTATCCAGTTTGGTTTCTCCAAGCATCTCTCAGCTTATTGGATCCCAAATCCAACCAAAAATACATGAAGAGCTGAATTTCATGGAGATTTGGGCCACAGTGCATGAGAAGTTTTGGCTTAGATGAATTTGAAGATATGAGGCAGGAATTGGCTCCAGCCAGTGTATCTGGCTGGGAATAGGGCAGACCCACGATGAAGCAGACAGAAAAATGACTGTATTTTTGATTCACACAAGAGGTCATCAGGCAGCTAGGACCCAAATCCAAGGAGGGTGGTGCAAATCCTGGACTCCTTCCCGTGTTCCAAATAAAGTTCAGAAGAATTTGAGGGTAGCCAGCTTGGCCTCAGGCTTGAACAGTTTCTGTTCCTGAGACCTATTTGGTTGGATATGTACAAATGTATGTATTGTTTTATTTAGTTGAACATGGACAAAAACAAGGACATCCCAAAACTCTTCCTCCTCTGGCTGCTGAGAACACCCAGCCATGTGCTCCTGCCTTACCCTGACACCCATCAAGTGCTAGAGCCAGCCTGGGGGCTCAGTCCTGAGCTCCAGCATGGAAATGGCCTGACCTGGAGACACGCTAAGGACAGAGCCACCAGCTCAGAGTGAGGCTTGTGTGTGCTGGAGGAGAGAGCATCCCAGGCTCTGGAAGGTCCTGAGGGGGCCCAGGGCCCCTCTTGCCAATGGCACAGTGGGGCAGTGTGAGGTGCTCTCTACCTGACAGAGAGCAGGTAGGCTTTGTTCTCTGCTCTTCTGTTTCCCACCACGCTTAACAGGCCCAGCTTTGCTGTGGATTTTTCCTCTCCATTCAGCCCTGGAAGCTGCTGCACCCTCTCCCTCCCTCACTGGCCTTTTCACACTGGAAGGGTTTTTAAAGGTCCCTCTAAGCCGCAGCTGCTGTGTGGCTTTTTGGTTTTTTTTGGTGTTTTTTATGATGGGCTGGAAATTAATTTCTTTTTCACTGGTGTTGGACTATCCATTCCCCACGTCACAGTGCAGAATGAGCTCGTAACTCTCTTGACAGCCTCGTGGCTGAGTTATGGGGTCTTCTGCAGGGTAGCCCAAAGGGTTTAATTTAACAGTGGATGTTGGAGGAAAGCAATGGAGTTCTGACAACTGTCCAGTGCTTTTGCTGTCAGTGCACTTGGAAAATTTTCCTTAATATCTGACTGAAAGGTTCCTTGTTTTATATTAAGCTCAGGACTTTTTGTCCTTTCCATAGATGGGGAAAGGTGGATGGTTTTTATTTTTTCCCTCCCTTCTCTTTTTGTTTGTCTGAAGATTATAACCATGTCTCCATCCTCTCTAGAATGAGCATCACAAATGCTTTCCACCCCTCCTTGCCAACTGTCTCCTATAGATTTCCAGTCACTGTTGTCTGTCTCCTTTGGACTGTCTCCAATTGTTCACACCGTCTGGAAGTTCAGCATCCCAAACTGGACAACACGTTCCAGCTGAGCCTGTACCAGCGTGGAAGGCACGCGGGGCTGGCTGCGGCTACTTGCACGTGGCATCTTTTCTGTGCTCTGATCCTGGCTGCCCTTGGCATGATCTTGAGCCTGCTTTGGGGCAAGTGGGGTGAAGTGCTGTGGTTGCTGTCTGGGCCACCTGTGGTGGTCTCCTTGTCACCACACATGGACACTAATAAGGCCATCTGCTGTAGGAGCCCGTGTCTCGGATCAGGGATGCTCGGCTGAGCTAATGTGAAAGGACAAAAGATGCCTGCTGCTTGCGGGAGCTGGAGCTTGTTAACCCCCCTGCAGATGCTCCTCTGTGTACTTTCCTTCATGAGACTGCTCACAGCCTGGTTTAATGTGCCTGTTAATGGTGGAATTGGTGGGGTTGTGTCCACTGGAGCGCTCTTCTCCTCACAGAACCATGGAACAGCCATGGGGAAAGAAACAAAGTCCTTGTTTTTTCCATCAGCAGACTTCACTTTTTTTTAAGGCCCAGCTCATTTTTGGTCCCCTTAATGAGTAATAACATCTTAAGGGCACTGTCCCATAGCTCTGTCTCTCTCTAGGCAGTACCTAATCCAGGAGTATTTGCTCAGCAGAATGGTCACTGGTTTTCCTGGACTTGCATGGAGGACATGGTATGGATCCAAGTACAGTTCAGGAGCTGGGCTCTTGCACGAGGCTGATTATTAACTAATAGAACTCATTATGTTGGAAAAGACCTCTTAGATCATCAAGTCCAACCATTAACCCAGAAGTACAAAGCCCCCAAGTGTCTTGTGGACTAAACTATGTCCCCAGGTGCCACATCCACAGGTTTTTTGAACACATCTAAGGATGGTGATTCCACCACTTTCCTGGTTTGCCTATTCCAGTGCTTGAACACCCTTTCAGTGAAGAAATTTCTCCTAATATCCAATCTACACCTCCCTTAGCACAGCCTTGAGGCCACCTCCTCTTGTCCCATCCTTATTCCCTGGGGGCAGAGCTTGACCCCTACCTGGCTAATTGGGGAATTGTGGAGAGTGAGAAGATCCTCCCTGGGGCTCTTTTTCTCCAGGTTAAAGAGCCCCAGCTCCCTCAGCTGGTCCTCCTTGGTCTTGTTCCTCCTTCTTGACTTTGGGGTGTGGAGAGCAAAGCTGAGGCATTGGTTGTGAAGCAGGATGGCAAAAAAGAGTCATGAACAAGAGAGAATTCGTTATGGTTGCTTGCAGGGTGACCTGGCTGGAGGTGGAAGGAAGGGTTGGTCCAGCCAGCAGCTGGAAAAGCTGAGTAGGAGCCCTCAACCTCTTGAGAGAAGGAGGGACTGAGATCCTTGAGGTGTTCTCCTCCTGTTCAGGACTGGGCATGGATCTGACACACCCCAGAGACCTTACAGCATTCTAGCAGTAGGGATGGAAATGCAGATGTATTCCGAGGGTCTGGAGTTACAGCTCCTCGGGTGATGCTTGTGTAACACCTGTCTCACTGGAAATGACCAGAGAACCTGAGAAATCCCTCTTGTTTCTCAGGAATTCACCCCCAGCTGGGTAAGAAAATCAGGATAACTGGCTTGTCTTGCCTTCAGCAGTGTGTTTGAGGCAATCATCTATTTCTGGCACCACTTGGGCACCACAAGTTCTGTGGGACAGCCCCTGTCTCTACCTCAAACTCATCTCCTGGAGTCAGGGGATGAGATGAGACTCTTTTTCATCTAAGTGCTTTTTGTTTTGCTTTCTAATCTGTGGAGGGAAGCTGGCAGATGTCATCTTTTAAAGGTGAGGAGAATGGAGCCAACATTTTGCATTCCAGAAATCTCATTATTTTCCAACTAATATACTGATTTTGGATAGTTGGGGTTTGGCAGTGGTACAAGGGTCATTGCTGAACAAAGCAGAAGCAGGCCCATCCTGGAGCAGCCTGCCTGGGTAAAATACACATTTTCTAAGAGTTGAAAACATGAATTCTCTGGGTCATGTCAAGGAATGAGGCCTTGTGGGTAATTTCCCTTTGGCTCTGACTTGATGAAAGCTTTTATAAAAGGAAAAAGTGTGTTTTAAGAAGTTACTTGATACTTATCTGTCCGGAGTGCTTTTCCCAGGCTGGATTTGGGGAGGGATTATCTCAGATTTTCATTTAGTTCTGAAATCCTGGGTATTGGTTTTATAAACTAAAACCCCTTCGCAGCAGGTTGCTTGTTCTGTCTTGTTGTTTTAGCTTGATGCCTAGGAAGGAATTTAAATTTCCTGAGCGGATGGAGCCTGCGCCTCGCTGGGGTAAATCAGCATCGTTCAAATATTTAAAGGCAGATGCATCAATACTGGCAGCTGAGGATCTGGCTTACTTTGATTAAAATCTGATCAAGATTACTCAGCCTTGCCAAGGGACTTGGATTACCAGTCTATAAAAAGAAGAGGAGGAGAGGACATTAAATATAAAAATAATCCAATGAAGGACGTTAAGCTAAACTCACTGCAAATTGGACAATAATGAAAACATCCTCCTTAAGCAGGTGGAGGGCAGCAGGGCTTGCAGGCAAGCAGGAGGCTTGGAGGTGGGGTTGAGGTAGAAATACTGCCCTGGGGTTTCTCATGGGCATGGCCTCATCTTTTAAAGGCAGATTTTTTTTTCAAAGGAGGCCCTTGCTCATTAAAAACCCCAAGGAAATGCTGTGGGAGGAGATGTGGGTGACAAATCCTTTGGAAAATCCTTGCCTCTGCTTCCTCAGGAGACCTGGGCTAGTGCCAAATCTCACTAGCAAAGAGGTGATTGAAGCTGAGGAACAGAAAATCAACTCTCTTACAGATTGCAGAATGTGAAATGTGCTTTTGTCTTTAGGGCTTCTTACAGGGGTTGAATTTCAACTCTTCCCTTCCATCACAGCATTTTTTTTCACCCTGGTTCTTCATTACTTTTTAAATGTAAAGCATACTCAAGGAATGTTATTATGCCATGGGATTAGGCTTGATAGCCAGTGACTGATGGGGACACTGCACCAAGCTCATTGCTTGCTGAGCCATTTCAGGAGCCTGTCCAACCATTTGGCACGTGTCTAGATTTCCCAAGATTTCTTATGCTTACTGGCTCTAAACCCTGGTCTAATGGAAAGTGTCCCTGCCCATGGCATGGGCTTGAAACTAGATGGTTTTTAAGGTCCCCTCCAAGCCAAACCGTGATTCCCTGTGCTCCTGTGAAGGGCTGTAGCTATTAGTAGGTCAGACACACTTGGTCCTAAACTTGTTGGTTTTTGAAGCCCCCAAATCCCACTGAGATCAGCAGATTTCCCCCTTCTCTTTATGGAGCGTGCTGGCTAGCTGGGATGGGAAGGAAGCACATCCCCTGGCGATCTCTGTAGAGGGCATGTGGGTGGAAGGAGATCCGTGGGGGTTGCAGGACTTGAGAGTCCTTTTGACAGGCCACAGCGAGCAGGATGGGTGGAGAGCAGGCTGGTCTGAGACTGGAAGATGCTTTGGCTGTGTCAGAGGTCTCTGGGATCCTGGAGTCCTCAAATGGTTTGGGTTGGAAGGGACCTAAAAGATAATTTTTTTCCACCCTTCCTGCAATGGATGGGGGAGGTGACTTAAAGTGACACATCTGAGACCGCTGGAGGGAAGGTGATGGGGTGGCCGTGGGACCTCCTGGGCAATTATTTACGTGTGACATCCCCTGGATGCCCCAGCAGTGGTGGCAGTCTGTCCCGTTTCCTTTAATCAGAATGAGGGTCAGATGAGGATAAGATTGTGTTTTAATAAATATTTGTTAGCAAGTGCCTTCCCCTCCCTCCTCCCCACTAATATTGTTCATTCTCCTCGCAGGAACACGTGCGTGCTTCAGCTTCTGTTGCTCCATGTGTCGTGCTCCATTACTCCATCTCACTCGCAGCCACAGAGCAGGAGGAACACTGCCAAGGCTTTTTCTGGGAATTTGCTCTGCTCCTGCTACTTCCCTGGTGGCGCTCAACTGATGTGGTTTGTTTGCAGGGGGAATAAAATGCTCAGCTGCCAGCTCCTGGATGGCCTGTCAGAGACCAGGGCGAGGACCAGCCCCTCCTCCAGCTCTGTGTTACACGGCCATGGTAAGTTTTGGGCCGTGACTTTTGGGAGAGAAAAGTTGCCAAGCAATAAACGTGACCTTCTCGCTGTGTTCTAAAAGATGTGAGACTTTGCTTAAGGCATCCTTAGGATAAAGGTTCTTCCCCCCCCCAACCTTTCTCTGGTGCAAAAACAGGGTCTGCAAGTGGCTGTGATACCCTGTGAAGAGGCAGCCCTGTCTGAGGTGTGACTGTACTCTCACGGGGTGTGAAACAGTGTTTAAAAATGTTGATAATTGAAATGCACTGGTGAGCATGTTTTTCAAACCCTTTCTTGCTGGAAACAAGATTATCCTTACCCAGACTGAGTGGCTGCAGGGAAGGTGGAGCTGCAGCGGTGCCTGGGCTGTGCCTTGGTTAACTTGAGGCTGAATTTCTGATGACTCAGGAGGATCCCAGCAGCCCCTCAGCTGTTTGCAGGTCTGAGGATCAGTGGTACTGTGCTTATGAACCAGCACTGCATTGAGCTGGGCTGGGACCAAAAGCCACCTCAGTCTCAAACTGCCTATAAAATGAAGGAGCTGAGGGTTCCCAAGGTGTCAGGTTTGCACTCACAGGCAAGTTCCAGAGAAATAATAAGGTAGATGGTTATTATTTAATAAGAAGGTTCTTGCTGCTTGCTTCAGCTTCTTTCAGGCCATGGGAGGGAGCAGGGGAAATTTGAACCATCTGATGTACATTAATAATGAGAGATATTAATGTTGTGCATGAACAGGGGCTTTATTACTGCAGGAGCTGGTGACACTGAGTGTCTTATACTTTCTGATTTATAATTCCTTCCTGATCTGGAGTCTGGTCAAACATCTTTGTGCACAAAGCCTGAGGAATGTGATGGGAAAGTCCATTTTTTCATGGGACATGCCTGCAAATCTTTGCTGCCAGGTCACAGCAGCTTCAGAACATTTGGTAAGCAGTGGTCAGTAGTTTGTGTAGCTCCTCAACCCACACCTGTGCCTGCAGCTTCCTGGCAGCTTCCTGTGCTTTGCTCGCTCAAGAGGTGTTTCACCTCAGCTCTGGCTCTTCAGGTTGTTCTCTGAGCTGTGCTTGAACCCTCTGTCCCACCTGGATTTCTTCTCTCCAAGAGCTGGACAGGGCAGCTGCCCATAGTGTGTCATAGCACCCTCCCTTCTTGCCTTTTTTTCCCTGAGAAAAGAGGGTTAATGTGGGTTTGGCTCCTTTTTGCCCACCCCTAATAACTTTCCACCCTGATGGCTGATTGCAGCTCTGTATGTCAGAGACCTTAAAGATAACGAGTTCCTACCAGCTTGATATAAATAGATGGCCAGGGAGAAGACTTTATCTTTGCCCCTCTCTGCCAAAGGACTTCAATCCTTATCAGTGCAAGAGCATCTGTGTGTGAGAGAATGAGGAACAGAGATGTCACAAATGCCTCTGGGGAAAACTGTTCTTGGAGACAGTACCCTACTGAATCCTGCAGAATCCCGCTGGGATATGTAACTCCATGGGAAATGGAAGTATTGCTGGCCCTGCTAGGGGCTGAGCACTGTGTGAGGCATTCTGTTGTTTGTTTTGCCTGCATCCTTTAATCAGAGACTAGAAGAAGTGATGTGTGTGGTGTTGCCAGCCCGACTTTGAGCAGGAAGCACAGGGCAGGAGCCTGCTACTGGAGCAGTGGATTGCAGCCTGATTCCCAGGGGGATGAGGCTGTTTTAGCCTCTGGCTGGTTGATGGGGCATCTTTCTCCTCCAGCAGCACTTGTTTTCCATGGGGAATAGCCCCTGTTTCTAGGATGGTCTTCCAGCTCATCACCCAGCTCCCTTCCTGCCCTCTTTGCCTTTTGCAGGAAGCTGTTTAATCAAGGGTGTATCAAAATCCATCTGTCTACACTGGTGTCAACAACTTGGCTTCAGGGACATTTTAAATCATTTTCTAACTGAATTCTGTAATGGATTTTATTGCTGAGAGAATGGAAAGCAGGGCAGCAAAGGTGTTTTAATTACATCTGATTGTGGCATCTTGCAGACTTGCCCTGCCAGTTGTTCTGGCACGGCACCATTTAGAGCCTGCTTTTGCCAGCATGGGCACATTAGCTGGAGGGGGGGTTACTGATCACAGAGGAAATAATTGGTATTTTACTACTGACATTATCTTGGAGCCGTGTCTTCTTTTTCTACCTTGCTTTAGAGGATTCCAGTCCTGTATTGTGTCGTTTGGGGCAGTGAAAACCAGCCACCTGCCCTGTTGTTGTATGGGCATCATCCTGGGGTGGAGCAGAAGTGCTTTGCTTGCTCTGAAGAGAAGCTGTGTTGCTGCAAGGGAGATGTCTCTCTGAACCCTTTTCCCAGCTCACATCTTGGTTTCACAGCCTGTTAACATATGAACAGCTTCCTTTTTTTCTGGGTCAAGCAGGGGGAGATTGAAATGATGTCTCCAGGAAGACTATTTGGGGAAAAAAAGGAGGGAATGTGACAGGGAAAGGCTGAGGGTCTCACTAGGCTGAGACAGCCTTGTCAGACCCATGGGATGGGATCAGCAGGTGGAGTGAAATGAGTCCTGGACAGACAGGGGTGTAGTAGATGCAGTAAAGCACATTTTTGGAAGTGCCTGCTCACCATACAAGAGGAAGTCCAGCTGGGTAAGTGTGGGAATGACACGAATTATTGTATCTGCACACATTTCAGGTGTATTTTCACTGACACTGAGGGCTCATGGTCCCTGCAATGATGCCTGCATGTTTTCTGGAGCATTCAGCAGGTAGCAGCTCCCAGTGCCCATATTTTGACTTGCCATTTCAAACTGCCCAACAGGCAGGAACTGTTTGAATCTAACCTGGGGTCTGGAGGAATGAGAGTCCAAGGAGGAGGAGGGCAGAGCTGATGTCATTTTTCTACATGACTGCTAATATTGCTTCCATTCTTTCCAAAGCTTTTGGCTATGATTTAAAAGGTAGCTCAGTCCTCAATATCCACAATTTTTCAATCTTGGAATGCGTCTGTGATCCTGACAACACTCATCTGTGTCATTTCCTCCGCTTAACAGTTGTAAGCTCAGCTGCAGATGAGAAGTGCTTTGTTTGTGACTCCTGGGTGCTCTGCATCTCCCACAGATGCAGGGCAAACTCCGCTCCTCCCGTCTGGCCTGGCCTGCAATGACGGATTAAGTGGGTAAGTAATAGAGTGGTAATGAGATAACCACTGACATCAGGCATTAACGTGGGAATAAATGAAGTTACCAGCCAGAACTAATGGCCTGAACTATCACTGGGTTGTAATTAATGAGTGTGGTGGCTGAGATTTACAAGGATATTTTAGGATACTCCTTGCATGCAGCTTTGGGTTTTATGGCTTGGTTGGAGAGAAATCGGTTAATGCCAAGAACTTAATGAATGGGCAGAAGCTGTTCTTTGTCAGTTTGAAGTGCCCTTCTTGTGGAAGAGGCCAGAATGGCACATGTGGAATATCTGCCTTTTCATTACTTCAGGGACTGCAGGAGGGTTGGATGCTGTGGCCTCTTGGTCTCTCAGCCTCTCAGTGCGAGGTATCTTGCAGCTCTTGTTTCTTCTGTTTTATTAGGTCAGAGGAGGAGGAGTCCTGGTGGAAGCAGTGCATCTGAAGTGAACCTGTGCACAAGTTCACTTGTATGTAGAAGAGATTGCCATTGATGTGGGTTCTCCACCCAGCACCCTTGAACTGAGCAAGGACAAGCTGCCCTGTTCTGCCCCATGAAGGTGGAACTTCTGGTTTCTTCTTCAGGTCTTCTCCTTCTTGCTGCTCTGGCTATGTCATCACCTCTCTTGTCCTGCTCTGATACATGTGATCCAACTGCCTGTACCTCATGCAGGAGTTTCCTGGAGCAGGAAATGAGGTGTCCATGCCCATGTCCAAGCTTTGTCTGGAGACCCAGCCCTCCCTGCTCATGCAGCTTTCTCGGTGTGTGACCCTGCTTAATGCTTCTCAGACATGTAGAAACATTTCAGAGGTGGTTGCTAGGCTGTTGCAGGAAATACAGCAGAGCAGTCAAAATTCCTCATGGTAATTGGTGGGAATACTGCAGCCACCTCACTGTTGCCTTCCTCATCTTTCCATGGCAACCCTCCCTCTACAGCAGCCCAGGTGCTTGTGGTTGGATAGAGTAGGAGTTTCTGAGTCCTCTGTCTTCCAAATCACCCCTTGGAGCATGGAGGGAACATCTGTACTTTTAAAGTATGGGCATCATGTGATGCAACAAATAACTTCACTTGCTCTAACTATATTCTTTTTTTTTATGCTGGCAGAGACAGAAAACTTTGGAAATATGCCTGCATCAGACCCTTGCATTTCTTTGGTGAAGAGATCTGTTGCCTTGTTTTTTAATGGGGAGAGAAAGGTGCAGAAAGACCTGAGTGTTTCTTTTCCTTCCCACGGTCTGAGCCACCACACCTCTTTGTGCTGGAGAGAGGAGTGGGACCACACTCAGGATCTGGTGAGCAAAAGGAAGGACAATCTTTTTCTCTCTGGCAGAGACAGCTTGGATGGAGCTGTGATGTCTCCTGCAGGAAGCCAGGAGGGTGGCTGGAAGGAACAGAGATGAGAGAGAGCAGAAAGGAGAGAAAGAGAGAGAAGTCAGGTACTGCCTCATCCTCATTTCTGCTCCCTGCTGTACTCAAGGCTGTGTGGGACACAAGACACACAGGGAAACTGCCTGTTGGGTGATGCCCAGCTCTGCCAGCATGGGCAGAGTTGGGCATTGCAGAGCAGAGGCATCTTCCTGCTCCCCACTTCTCTGAAACATTCTCCATGCATGTTCCAGTACCATTATCTTTTCCCAGACCTATTTTACAGGCATTTTTAATGATTCCAAGGGAAAATGAGACTCAACTGGCCTCTGGCAAACCCAGCCCAAAGCTGCCCAGACTTGGGGAGGTTGTCACTTTGTCTGGAAGCATTACTTATCCTTGGTGCAGGCTCTGTAGTTTCCTTCTACGTTGAAAAGGAGGAGGAAGAAATTTCCACCAGGCTCAGAAAGTTCCTTCCCATGCTGAACAGGAGGAAGAAATTTCCACTTGCTGGGCCAGCACCAGCCAAGACCCAGAGTGAACAAAGAATGGGCAGTGTATTCAGGGATATGTAAATCCTCCTCCCCCAGCCTTGGGGAGTTTATTGCCCTCCACGAAGCACACAGTGTGGCTGTCATTCCTGAGCAGCCCAGAGAGGCTGTTAAATGACAGGGGAAAATTACCCAGTCTGTTCTCCAGAAGGCAAGTGAGTAGGAATTTTCCTCCAACTGGTTCAGGACAAAGTTAATGTAGGGAAAGCCATTAAAATTAATGCTGGTAAACAAGAATAAAAACCAGCAGGGTTGTAACAAAATTTGGACCAGATTGGGTTTCCCAGCTGTCATGCTGTCTTAAAGGCAGGGGGCAGAGGGAGGGGCTAAGCTGAGTTCAGAAAAGTCTTGCTGGAGAGGCTGTAGGGCTGGGACTGGAGCATCTGGGCTTGCTTGGCACCAACTTTATGGTCCAGCCCTCTAATCCCCTCAGGCTGGCTGTCTTTTCCTGGGAAGCAGTGATGCTGGTTTCTTTCTGATAGTCATTACATTTTGATATATTCTTGTTATTCATCTGCTCTTCTCCAGAGGCTGCCCTCCCCATTCAAGCCCTGCTTCAGGGCTCTGGCAATGTGTCCACGTGGTTGCTGGCTGCAGGTGTTTTGTGTGAGCTGGTTTGGGAGCAGATCTTGGGCTGCTGGGGCAGTGACTTGCTCCAAGAAACTTAGGATAAGTTCAGATGGGAAAGGTGTAAAGAGGCACAGCTGTGTGTTACTGCTCTCTTCCAGGTAAACAGCTTTTTCCAGCCCCACAGCGTGCTAACATGAGCCAGGCAACTTCTCCAGAATGTTTGGTACTGGATATTCAGCAGACTTGACATACTTTGGAGTAAGTCACATCTAGTCAAAATTTCCAGCCCCAGAACAGAAGTAATGCCCCATATTTTCAGGTGACTGGTGGTGGTGATGGTATTGATGAGAAGGAAGAGGTACAAAAGCAGTCAGCCACTTTCTTGCAGTGTCTGAGGGAGCTGGATTCTGTGTTTGGAAAAAAGAAGGCAAGAGTCTGAGCACCTTCAGCGCAGATGCCAACATCCATAGAAAACTTCCTGCTCCACAAGTCACTGAAAACAACAGCAGAAATATCCTTTAATTCCTCAAAAAATATCATATCCCTTGTATGTCTTCCTAATGAGGCTGTGTTTGCTCAGAGCTCAGTGGTTCTGATGGTCCTGTCCTGGATGGTCAGGTTTTGCAGGTTGGGTGGGTTCTGGAATGTCCTTGCAGCTGCTCACAGAGCCAAGTGGAGCTGCTGAGATAAGGAGCTGTGATGCCTCCAGCCCAGTGCAGGGAACTAGAGCTGGATGTCTGAAATTATTCTCTGTGAGGAGAAGGAGGAGAGTCTGGACAGGTCATGCCTCTTGCTGGAACAGAATGCAGTGTGGAGAGAGGCCCAACACACAAATCTTCTTTGGGAGCCCTGTGGGAATCCACAGGCTGCCTCTGTGGGGAGGCATCAGCCCCTTTTCACCAGTCAGGCTGCTGTCAGGCTGGTGTCTCAGAGGTGGAGAGTTTCTTTTGTTTTTCATGAGACATCACCAAAGAATCGGGGTGACAGAATTATTTTTATGGAAGTAACTATGTGAACCATTTTTTTTTATTTAGATTATTTGAAATCTAAAACTGTTCATGGGTTTTAAAATTCATGTCCCCTCCAGGTTGCTTTACTTTGTTTTGTTTCTTATTCCCTCTCTCTTATTCCTCAGAGGGAACCATCCAAACCTACACAGTGTGTTATTTCTTTGAGAAATGCAATCGTTTTGCAGTCAAACCTAGGCTGGAAATGCTGCTGGTGATTCATTTGTCTGAGAAATTTAAAAAGGCTTGGATGGAACAGAAACCGGGCTGGTTCAGGGAGAGTTTTCTTGTGTGAGAAGACCCACTTCAGCGGGGGAGTTCTTTTTTATTGGAAAAAGAAGTTTTTATAGGCTTTGTTTGGGAGTCTTGGGCTCCAGCCATTCTTCTGTTGCAGCTTTTTGTATGGTACCAAGATCTGGAGGCTGGCTACCCCAGTTCCTGCTTCCCACGCCTGCTGCATTGCAGAGTTCCATGATTCCAGTGCCAGTTCCATGATTCCTTTGTTCTTTAGGGTCACTGCTTCTGCAGGGTGGGATGGATGTGATGCCATTTTTTGCCTTGACTTTACTTTGTCTCACAAGTCTTTCCCAAACACAAGTATCATACGGGTGCACAGCTGTGTCTTGAGGGCAGCAGCATCTCCTGCTGTCACATGGTGAGGGGTCCAGTCCCTACTTCATCTTTGGGTCTGCTCAAGCTCCTCCTCACCAAGAACCTCTTTCTGAAGTTCCCAGCATCCAGCGAGGTTCAGAGCTAGGCAGGAAGGCAGATTCATGGCTGGTAACCACCACAAGTCCCCTGCAGAATACATTTTTGGCCTCCAGTTTCCCCATCTATAAGCCGAGCATTTTTACATGGTATGCTCTTTGAGACATGGCTTTCTGTTCTCTCAGACAACAGGGACTTGTGGAAAACCTCCAGGCAGTGTCTGAAATCAGATGAGCTGATGTGTCACATCCCAAGAGTAATCCCAGTTTCTGGGGGCTGTTCTTAACACCTCCATGGAAGTCCCAGAGTTAGCTTGATTGGAGGCAAGGAGTACCATGGAAACAGGACTGGGGGGAGAGGCTTGGGCAGTGGGGAGGCTTTGCAGTGGTCAGGAGTGGTGGCAAGAGCCAGTCTGTGTGGAAATAGAGCAAGAAGTGGGCTGGATAGAGGAGACCACCACTCCTTCAATGACTGCTGTGAGAGCTGCCATCTCTCCTGCCTAGTGCTGGCCAGATCCATGGCGTGACTGCTCATCTCCAGCTCCCTGTGCCTCACATGCTGCTATTCCTATAAATAGTCCGGTGGGAAGCGGAGCATGGAGCCACCACAGATGGCCCCCAGCCACACGTGCAGTCGTGTGTGAGATCCCAGAGAGGAGCTGTCAATACTTTGCCTCGAGCCACCCATGAAACCTCATTAAAAATGGTGTCCTCTTCCTTCACCCCCATCACCCCCTGGCTTCCCACTCCGACTCGCCTGCGTTCGGGCACCCTTATTAAACATGCACTTCCAAGCAAGGAGTGCTGACTTTCCCTTAATTGAGGCATAATAATTAGAGCATTAACACATTAGGAGGGTGAGACAGCATGTTTAGCTTTTGTGATTAATTATCTGAGGATTGTAATAAGTTGTTAAGACATTAATTACTCTGGCATGTTTATTGCTCTTTATTGCAGAACAGACACTTGGTAGCAGCAAGTGCTGGCTCGCCTGGAAATAGAGTGAGAAGTGGTCTGATGCGAGCAGACCACCTACTCATCCTCGAAACAGTGAGCTGCTGCTGGTGGCAACAAGGTGGGCAAATCCCCCTGGCTGTGCCTGGGTGACCAAACTGGTTTATTTCCCACAGATGGATATAGAAATGGTACCCGAGTCCGTTAGGACAGTCCAGGACCTGGAAAGTCCTTTCTGGTCTGTTCATATGGAATTTTCTCCTCTTTCAAATGAAGTGTTTCCTTCCTGATGCTTTGGGCTCCCACTGATTTGGATCATTGTGTTGCCATCTTTGATTAGCATGGCTCAGTCTCTGTCTGGATCTTACCAGAAAGGTTGTCTGTGTTAAAGACAGGCTGAAGTTTGAGCATCAGCAGAGGCCAAGGATTGAACCAGGACTACACTGGCCTCCCTCACCCTGCCATTGGATGAGTTTTCCTTTGGAGTTTGGGGAGGTAGGTTAGGGGAGGGGTTGGAGAAGTTTGCACTGCTGTAGCCCCCTCTTTGCACAGCAAGCTCCTGTGTCCCCTAGACAGCTCCGTGTGGGTCGGTCAGGCTGGAGCTGATGGCAGAGTTCAGGCCTGGAGCATGAGTGTTCTTGTGTGTCCCTGAAACTCTGAGAAAGAGAAAATACAATGTCATAAAAAAGACATGTCATCAAACCAGCAGGATAACGTGGTGGACCTGTTCCCAGTGTTCTGCTTTTCCCATGGAATACTCATGCTGATGGACCCTCCCTGCCCAACCTCTTCTTGCAGTTATCTGGCTGGGAGGAACATGGGAGACGTGATGGCAGCCCCAACACCTGTCACAGATAAAGAAATTTGGGAATATTATGGAAAACAAGAGTGTGGGGAAGCCATAGGAGCAGTGTGTTGATATCAATTTCCTTTGGGACCCCTGGAACCCAATGTTTCCTGTCTCTGGGCTGCTCTGTATCCTCACATCATTGCAACACAGGGGGATCCTCTGTTGCCTCTTTTTAGAGTTAAACCACAAGATGATCCTGACAGGTCTTTGTCCTTCCAGGACTGTGCCAGTGGTGACTTTCCCTGTGGCTTCCACCAGCTCAAGCCAGTGTCACTGTCACTCAGTTGTGTGAAGGGCTGTGGAGGAAAATTCCCTTTCCTGTGTATAATCTGGGATCTGTCCTGTGTCAGCTGAATGTGATTTGCTGCCTTCAGCCCCTCAGAGCCTGGTCTGGCTCTCTCTAGCCCAGCCTGGGATTGGCATTCACTGTCAGGGACCTGCTCTGAGCATTCAGAGTGTGGGACGTGCCAGCCTGGCACTCCCTGCTCTGCCCTGGGGACAAGGCAGGTCATGACTTATGCATTTTATCATTACAAAGAGAATTTCCTCTGGATGTGTGCAATAAGACAGTGGGGCTGACCTGTGATCCTGGCGTTGAGCAGCGTTAATGACTCCCCTTTGCAGGTAATAAGCAGCAAATGTACACATTTTGGGGAGATCTGAATATTTTTTTCTCTTTTAAAAAGAGAAAAAGAGTGCTGTCTTCCTAGGCCAGACTTAATTAGAAGACCTCATTATTTCCTGAAATGTAACTTGACTTCTATTGAATGAGAATTGTTCAGTGGATAGGAAGCAGCAGAGCAGTTCTGCAATATTCATATTGTTTTAATTGCAACATTAACATTTCATGCCGCTCTTGGCACACTTTCAGGTGCGGCCCTTCAGCTCAGTGTAACACTGTGAAAGGTTGGATCAGAACAATTAGGATAGAGTGGCTGGATTTCTGGATTTTCTCTTTTTTTTCCCTTCTATTTTAATGAACATAAGCTTGAATTCAGTCCCCATCCCTCCTTTTGTTGGGCAGAACAGGGAGTCACCACCCCTGGAGTGTAAATCCCGTTTTTTGGGTTTTTTTTTGAGTAAAGGATGTGCTGTAGCACATGTTTAAATTGTCTTTTCGTGGAGCTGAAGCCCCACAGGTACAAGTGATACGTGATCCACCAGGCTGAAGGCGCCTCCTGGGACTTGACCTTTACCAGGTGAATCAGAGAAGTCCCAAAATGTGTCTGGCCAGCTGGGATAGTGTCACAAATGAGCTGGAGGAAAAAAGGTTATTTCTCACTTCTCAGTTTCTGCCAGGGCTCTGGAATGCCTGAGGCTGGAAATGACACTCGAACAGATACTGACTGGGTTACCAGTGCAGATCCTAAATGAGCACAGGGCTCACCCTGCTCCATGCCTAAATTGCATACAGGGTTTGGCTTTGTGACAGGGGGCTCAGACAGCACTGAAATGCTGGGCTCAGCCTGAGCAAGGTCGTATCACACTGGGGATGTGAGAACATTAATTGACTCCAAGGGAGAAGCAGGAGGCTGCTGTACCCCCTTCAGAAGGAAGAAGAAGGGTTTCTGAGGCTCACTCTGCTCCTGGGGGAAGGACACCAGTGCTGCTGCCTGCCAGCCCCGTGCTGGCACTGGCAGCTCTGTGCTGGGGCTGGTGGGCAGCAAGGAGGGTGGAGGAATGGGCTCCCTCTCAAGTGCCACCCATCAGTCAACAGCTAAAGAGCAGCTTGATGTGTAAGTGATCCTGCTGAGAGCTCACCAGGCACTGCTCCGACTCTGGGCTGCCTTCCTGGCATCTCCTGGCAGCAGTCTGGGGGCGAAACATCTTTCTGGAAGGTAAAATCTCTGTCCATGCAGTGGAGAGGCAATGGCAGAGTTGTGGGGGTGGGGGAGCTGCTCCCCCTTGGAGCTGGGCATGTCACTGCCATTTAGGCAGCAGCTGAACTCATCCATAGGTCTGGGAGGGTAATTAAGGCTGGAAATGCAGAAGGACTTCGGCTTGGTCTCTCGAAGAGGGACAAGGGAAGGGCACGCATTCCATTCCATGGGCTTTCCAAAGGCTCACATGGCATCTCAGCTGGCTGGCTTTCCTATCAGCCAAACAGGCCTGAAACCTTCTCCTGTTGGTACCATGTGCAGTGGGATCCCTGAAACCTCATCTTCTCTGGATGTACAGTTTGGGTTTGGAGTCTCTGGTGTCCAGTAAGTTATTTGTGCTGAATGGAACATCTCCCTTTCCTGGGATATTTATAGCATCTCTCCCACACAAATTGTCTGATGTCTAATAAGGGATGATACACTACAGTTTGGATGGTGCTAATAACGTCTGTCCTCTGTTTGGTAGTCTGTTCCCATGAAATTTATAGACTCTGACTGTCTCCAAGACCTCTGTTGCTCCGTCACATCAGCTTGAAATCTGTTCGCAGTGTCAGAAGTTGCTGGGGAGTGGGCAGAGGACAGACGGATGCAGCGGGATTGCACACGCCTTGCACTCCTCGGGAAATCGGGCTGAAAATGCGCAGATCGGGGCACGGGGGCAGCTGTGCTGGGATCAGGGGGTTGGTGCTCGGGGAGGCAGTGCGGTGCTGCGGGAGGAAGGTGATGGGCTCCGGGCTTGCCGCTCCTGGGCGCGCTGGAGCTGCCGGGGGCGGGCAGCCAGAGCCGGGCTGGCCCTGTGGGAAACAGCCCCCGCCCAGGATAAACGAGCCAGCCCGGAGCTCCTGGCTGCCGTGAAGAATTGCCTGGCTAAAGGATAATGAATGCCACAGCAGGAGACAGAGCGTTTCTCTGAGGCCGTTCATCCCCTTTATCACCCTGCTAACAAGCCCCAGAGCGACTTTAGAGACTTCTCTGGAGCAGCATCATCCCTCAGCCCTGCTGCCGGCTGGGTGCTGGTGGTCAGGGATACTGCATGTGGCAGGAGAGCTCAGCAGGAAAACCACGGACCACCTCTCAAATAGCAGCCCCGGGATTGGATCTGTGCTCTGGGGACTGTGCCTTGGCTTTGCTTTGGCTGGCACGGAGACCATGCCCTCCTTCAGGCTGTGCGTGGTGCCACCTGGGAGATCCAGATGTAAAAGCCAAGCATCCATCTTTTTAAAAGTACTTCTGGGCAGCACCTGCAGCACCCTTAGGAGGATTGCTCCATCCTAACTCCCAGCTTGCCTGAGATTTAAGATCTGTAAGATTTATACAAGACCCAAGAGGAGTTTGGGGCCGGCAGCGCGTAGGTAAGTTGGTTCTGCTTCACTTGCAGCACAGCTGAGGCTGTGCTTGAGCCTTGTGAGAGGAGGAAAGGGCAGGAGTGATGTGCTCTTCATAAGAGCTAATAAAAGCTAATCCATCCCTTTGCTCCAAGACAGTGGGAAGCATTAGTGGCTGGCTGAGTGCCTCCTCCACTGCTGGGTGCCTCCGCCTTCCCGCTGGCTGGGAGCAAAGCGTGTCCTCCCGTGGTGGGGAAGGCATCTCTGGCAGAGCTGTGCTGCCTGCAACTGCTCTCTGTAGCTGCCATGCCTCCTGGGAAGGGAAAACTGCCAGAGAACCCAGACAGGTGAGTCTGGGAATGAGAATGGACATCCCGTGGGCAATCTCTCATGGCAGGCCTCAGCTCCAAAAAAGTGCTTTGCCTCTGCTCCAGGATTGGACCATGGATTTGGGAGGGAAGGAGAACATCACCTCTGATTTGTCTGGTGTGTAGGAGACCCTCAGAAAGGCTGGAGCCAGCTGAGCCCAAATAGGTGCCCAAATAGGTTGGAATACCTTCACCAAACAGCCTGTGTGCTCACCTGTGCACTGTGTGTGCAGGTACGAGCTGTGCCACCCTGCCAAGAGAGATTTGTGTCTGGGCACAGTGCACAGTGGGTGATCAAGTAGAAATAATTGCCAGTAATTGGAAGTTTTTACTTTTTCATCCAGTGTGTTTTCTTAATTTCTCCTTCTTGCCCTCCTCCAGGTTTAGCTGTTGGGGAATGCATTTTGTGTGGTCCGTGGTAAACACCCCACAACCAGTGCTAGTGGGAGAAGGGAAAGCAAACAGGGGATAACGTGTTGTGTTTGGATGTCCTCAACAAATGCTGATAGTGGTTTTATAGGGGCAAAAAAAGGAGGAGAAAAACTGCAAAGCTTTGCAGATAGGGGGGGCAGAGTGCCATGGTAGATAATTGTGTGGTTCCAGTGAGGGGAGAAACAGCAGGAGAGCAGCAGGTGGTGGGGATGGCCTGGAGTGTGTTTGCAGAGCTGTGGAACAGAGGAGAAAGTGTATCATGGAGCCAGGTGTCTCCTTGAGTGCGAGCAGCAAGAGGATTGTAAGCCTGATTTTTTCTCTCAGTTTTTTTTTATCAGGAGGTCTCCAAGCATTTTTAAAGGAAGCTAACATCGCAGGGCAGAGCTGTGGAACAGAGGAGAAAGTGTATCATGGAGCCAGGTGTCTCCTTGAGTGCGAGCAGCAAGAGGATTGTAAGCCTGATTTTTTCTCTCAGTTTTTTTTATCAGGAGGTCTTCAAGCATTTTTAAAGGAAGCTAACTTCGCAGATGGAAAAGTTTCCCATCTTGAGGCTTCAGTGACCAAGTTTGGAGCCAGCCAAAGGAACCTGTGAGTGCTGAGCCTCTGTCACAACTTTCCTCCCAAAAAGTCTGCACTCTAGACCTTGGCCTCTCTCCCAAACCCTTGTGCTGACCAGATTGATGATGGGGAGTGCACTGGAGGCCGGTCATGTCCCACGAGGTGACACAGGACATGTTGCCTCCTGTGGCCACTGCTGTCAGCTGGACTGCCTCTGGAAGGGAGGATGCTGGCAAGCCAAGTGGCCTTTCAAAGCAGGCTGGAATTTAAAGGGGTGCCAGGCCATGTGAGACCCCCTGACCTCTCAGTGTTCTGGCAGGAGTTCACTTTCAGTCCAGAAACATCTGGTGCTTTTTCTTCTTCTGCCAGCACCATTAAATGTCGAGTTGAAGGGAAACACAATACATCACCTTCCTCGTGGGCTGCCATTCAGCCAAGAGTAACAGAGATTAGCCTTCAATCACACGAGGCCTAGAGCTGAGGGAAACCTTCCCGAGGACACGCTGGAGAAACATTTTCATTAGCAGAGGAGAACATGATGGAGATGAAGTGGCCCTTCACCTCGGCTGCCAGACCTCTCGCCTGCCTGGCGTTAACAGGACGGGGAGTGCTGACTGAGGGGCTGGGGCCACTGCTCTGCGTGCTGTCTGCATCCAGATGTGAGGAACAGCTGTGACACAGCAAAGCGCTGCTTTTATAGTCTGGTGGGGGTGGTCTTGGTTTTCCTCCTACTTATAAGCTCTCACTGCTAGAAATAAACAGTCTCTCTTGACTGAAAGGAGAAAACATGTGCTGGGGCACACACCTGGGTGGGTGTGGGCCAGAAAAACACTGTCCTTGGGTGATAGTGTCCATGGGGCCAGGAGGTACCACAGCCTCTGCCTCCTGAAATACATTTTGCAAATTTAACAGGTCTGCCTTGGTGGAAGTAGGGGCCTCCTCTTCTCTGGGGCCAGGAGGTACCACAGCCTCTGCCTCCTGAAATACATTTTGCAAATTTAACTTGGTGGAAGTAGGGGCTTCCTCTGCTCCATGGAAAGCTGCTCCACAGCTCTTTGCTCTTACTCTGCATCCCCCCAAAGGAAGCTGAGGTGCCCAGGATTCACTTCTGCTATTGATGTTGACGAAACAGCCCCTGGACCCCAGCTGGGTGCCTGGCACAGACCTGTCTGTCCCAGTTAATGGGAATTAACCAGCAGGATCCCTGCAGCCCTGTCTGCCGTCCCCCACCACCTCACCTCCCCGGGGCTGGCGTGCTCCTGACAAAGGCAGGCTCCATCTCTTTCACTCACAGCTGAAGGATGCCTTGCCTGCTCCTATCTTGCAGGTTGGAGGGGAAATCATTTTAATTTGTGTGGCACATTCCTTTGGGCGTAAGTTGGGGGAAGAAAAGAAAAAATCCAAAAGGAACTCTGGCCATTCTGGGTATTTTTAGTTGTTTGCAAAGGACCATTAATATATCTTTCTCTCTCTCTCTTTTTTTAATTCCCTGCAGACTGTTCTCTCTCGGGGGCTGCCTGTGGTGCTGCATTAACATCAGATCTCTGTGGTGAAGGTAAGCTAGCTCTCAGTGAGGCTCCCTGAGACACGGACTCAGAGGGAGCCCCATCCCTCCTCTTCACTCTCCCTGGGTGCCCACCTCATGCACAGCCCTCTGAGAAGGAGCTCCCTGGCTGGGAGGGTGAAGGCTCGGAGATGTTTATGCCTTTTGGGATGGGTTTTATCAGGAATGGGATTTGAGCTCCCTGAGAGGGAGGTGACAGAGGCTGGCAGCTAGGGAATTGGTTTGAAATATCAGAACAAATGGCTGCTTGCAATTTTGGAGCATTGTCTTGTTAAGTTACCTCTCATGTTGCCCTCCTCCATTTCAGAACTGAGAGGAAAACATGGCTCCTGAGCATTTTTCCCCCTATGATGCCTTCACCTTTGTTGTATTCCCTTTTCTCCTACGACCTCAGCTGGCTGAGTTTCACTGCCAGCCTATTGAAAGGAAAGGCACGTGCTGGCTTATGGAGGGAGAGAGACCTGAGACAGGATAAATCTGTATGAGATGAGAATGGGGGGAAGCAAGTCAGCTGCTCTGACACTTTTATTATGGAGCCAGGCTGCTTGGGGATGAATCTTTCTTGAAACGTGTTGCTGGATGACATTTCTACCAGGTCTCAGCAGTAACCTTCACCAAGCCTTGCTGCCCAGCCCTGTGCTTGCCTTTTCCTGGGACAAAGAGAACGAAAATCAGCTGGAAATGCCTCAGGCAGCAGGGATCAGTGGGGCTCGATGCACCTCCAGTGAGTCTGAAAGCCCCTGGACTTTCTCAGCAGAAGCTCTTCAGGCTTTGGTGACTCCAGCTTATGGCTGCCTGTGTTGTTTTGCAAAGGAGTTGTGAGCTCCTACCTCTGTTTCTCATTTCAGAAACAAGGAGGATGCAGCAGGGACCAAAATGAAATTCTCCTCGGAGTTGTCCAGAAGGATGGATAAGTGCAAGAAAATATAATTCCATGGCTCTGGAGAAGGAGTATCCACTTGTTTAGTAACCTGGTAATGAGGTGCTGGCTGTGCTCCGTGCAGAGGCTGGAAGCCACGGGAGATTTGGGGTTACAGAGAGGGCTGGGCAGGGTTTGCTGCCCTCTCAGCTCCTTTCCTGTGTCACTGTCAGCTTAGATTTCACATCACGAGGGTGATGTTATGGCTGGCAGTGACAACAGCAGAATGTCACTGGCAGAGGTGAAATCTTTCCCTCCATGAGGGTAATTCTCCCTTCCCTTTCCCCGTCCCCTTGGCTGGTGTTGGGCCCTGCTGGCTCCTGGTGCTGAGCAGGGTCAGTGGCTCCCTGTCACTGATGCCTCTTGGCTGCACGGTGACCTGGGACACGGGGAGCCCCCTTGCCTGAAACAAGCTGGGGCTGTTGGAAGCTGCGATGTTTGCCATCGTGGCAGCACTGCACAGAGTGGGGCTCTGCCATGCTGGCAGGCTTGTACGAGCAGGAGGTCTGCCAGGGATGTCCCTTCACAGCCCTGGGGGCCCCATGCTCTTCAGGGCCAGGCCTAAGCTGGGTCTGGCTCTGAGGGGCAGACTTGTGTGTTAATGGTTCATGTTCTCTGCAGGCTGCCTCTCACCTCCTCTGAGCAGGAGCTGATCTTGTGGAAAAGTGCCTGTGCCACCTGCTGCAGCAGCCCCTCTGCCAGTATCTGTCCCCAAGGGCCAGTTCAGCAAAGCCTTGGTGTTGTTCTGGGTCCAGTTTTCAGTTTTCAGCTGGTTATGGAGAAAAGGATGAAGGTACCTGCTGCTGCCAGGCCACAGTAGAAAACAGGAAGGGGAACTGGCCTCTTAGTGTGCTTAAAGATCCAAAAGTTTAATCTGACTCTGCCTCCCTCTCGGCCCTGATCCTGTTGTATCTTTTCCATCTGATGCCTGAGCCTTTTTTTGTTTTGCTATTTTTTCTTGTTCCCTTTTCCCCCTCACTTTATGAAAAATGGCTTTCCCATCTGCATCTGTCAGGAGTCTGCCTGAGCTGGGTGTACGGCTCAGTGAATATACAAATGTGTGGTTGGGTCATGGTCCCCCTGACAGGCCAGAGATGAATTCCAGACGTGCAGGGAGAAGGGCTTCTGCTGCTTCTCATGGTTGTTTTTGTTATCCCAAGGAGGTGTGAGAATCACCTTTGGGAGCAGTGCTTCCTTCTGCTCCTGCTCTGCCTTACCAAGGATCAGTTCTCTCTCATCCATCATCAGATGAGTCCTCCTTGCACTCACATCTCAGCTGCTGATGGGAATGCTGGAGAAAGGGAAAACTTTTTAATCCTGCTTTTTACTACTATTCTTTTCCCTCTGCCTTTTGCATCCCACTTCTTAGATCCATGACAATGCATTTGGCAGGCTGGGGCTTGAGGACACTTGCTGGTCCAGGTACCTCTAAAGAGAGTCAAGGATGAGGTAGAGGGAAGGGCATTGTTTTGTAGAATCATAGAATATCCTGAGGTGGAATCCACAAGGATCATCAAGTCTAACTCCTGTCCCTGCACAGGACACCCCAACAATCCCACCATGTGTCTGAGAGCATTGTCCAAACACTCCTTGAGCTCTGGCAGGCTTGTGGCTATGACCACTGCCCTGGGAGCCTGTTCCAGTGCCCAGTCACCCTCTGGGTGAAGTACATTTTCCTAATACCCACCCTAAACCTCCCCTGGCACCGCTTCTTGCTGTTCCTTTGGGTCTTGTTGCTGGTCACCAGTTTGACCTAAGCCCCTTAAAGGGCTTAAAATGCAGCTTTGGAACTTTTCAGCAGTGGTGCACAACTCCACATAAGGTGCCCTGAAAGCACCCAGATGCTCCTGCACATTTCAGCCTCACTGTGTCCCCTCTCCCTGCTGCAGGTGACCAGCACCGTGGGGCTCTGCAAGGAGGAGTTCTTGTGTGTATGTAGTGTAACTGCAGGGTCACTCAGGTGCCCAGAGGGAGTTGACAGCCTGCCCTGACACCCACGGGTTTGCTGAGCTGCCCCTGCCTCTTGGCTTTCTGCAGGCTGGCATGTGAGCTGCTTCCCTCACCCCTATGTGCAGAGGAGCTTACAGCCAGGTGGGCTCAGAGGAGCAGGCAGGCAGAAAATGAAATGAGTCTGTCCATCCACGCTCTTGCCACAGTTACCTGGTCAAGGAGTGCAGGTTCCTGGGAGGGCAGACCCCCACTTTGGCAGGAAGAGAGAGCAGGCAGCTTGAGCTGAGCTCATTTTTCGCCAAGCAGATGGATGTTCAGTGGGGACCCACAAAAACCCTCTCGCTCCAGGCTGTAAGCCCACCAAACCAAAGTGTTGTGCTGACATGGAAAAAAGCATCGCTCCATTGATGCTCAGCCTGAATTGCTTCTTCCATTCGACTCAGGACACAGCAACAGCCTCCTCCTGCCACCAGCTCCCATGAGGAGCCAGCTGCACACCTGCAACCAGGCGAGGAGGGAGCAGGAGCTGTCGAGCCACGAGGAAGGCGACCGATGGCAGATTCTGCAGCATTTCCACCCCGCGGGGCTCTTGGCGAGCGAGCTCTCGTCTGCTTTGAAAGCTCTTAGTGCTCCTGCAGGTGAGAGCCAATTTGTCTGCTTTCCTGCCCAGGTGCCATCTGTTTGTAGGATTGCCTGTGCGGTGGATGAGCACGGCGGGGATGGCGAAGCAAGAAGGGCTGCTGGGGTGGGAGGGATGAGCCGAAAACTTTCCTTGGGTATCTTCAGCACTTCTGGCTGCCGTTGTTGCTTCTCCTCTGCGCCGCGGTGGGGAAATCACAGCCTGTCATTTGGTGTTCCTGGAGCGTGATGGGGCGCTGAGGCACCGCTAATAGCAAACCATCATTTTAATGCTAATTTCCTACCATTAGCTCAGGCTGGGGGAGGCTCAGCCTGGGTGGAGGGAAGCCATTAACAGATGGAGAAAGGAGGGATGTGTGGGGATTTGTTTTGCACCCTCAGAAGGGACTTCCAAAGGGCAGATGACTAACTACCACTGGGAAAATTGGTAGGAGGCACTGGGGTCAGTCTGTGGTGGATGCGTGGGAGGGAGGAAGAGCAATGCTTTGTTCCAAATCCTCTTCCTGTAGGGATTTCTTGAGTGCTTCAGACTTTGGCTTGAATTTGGTGTTGGCTGCTTGTGGCCAGCCCTCTGTGCCTTGTGACCCAGGGGATGCTCAGAGCGCTGGCAGGGCTGCAGCTGGTGGCATCGTTGTCCTTCCAACAAAGAAGACAAGCAGGGTTGGGTTTAGCTGCTGTCATCTTGGGAGGGACTCCTTAGTGCAGGAGCCTGGACATCTGTGCTGGGTGATGGGCTCAATGCAGGGAAATTTGAAGCTGTTCATGAGATACCCAAGAGCTAAAAAAAACCCCCTGCCCTTTTGCCATGAGAACAAGACCAGCTGTCCCAAGCTGGAGAGGTGGCAGGAGAAACCAGGGCTCGGTTTGGTGTCATGAAGGAAACTCAACCATTTCCCTGCCCTTTCCAGAGGTGGTAGTCCCCACATCCAACCTCTTGGTCAGTCTCTTCTGGCCATGCTTGCCAAGTGGAAGAGCCTGGGCTGGTGTGGGTGCCTGGAGTTCTGGGGAGTTTGAAAAAGGATGGCTGGCTGCAGGACTATAAGGCCTGCTTGGAACTGTTGGGCAGCAGTCAGAGAGGTTCCTCTACCATTTCTAGACCAGCATGAAAACGTTGGGACTAAAGGAATGCGAGCTCAGATGCCATGTCTGTCTGGAAAGAAACTGGTTGCCTACTAATGAGGGACAGCACTGTTTGAAGTCAAGGGCCCAGTGGTGTCTGTGGTGTGGCACCTCACCTGAAGACACACCAGCCTGTGCTGACCTAGACCACTGGCTTCATCATTTCATATGGAACTCTATGTGGATTTTAAAAAAACTTACTTAAGGACCATTTTAAAACTCGTTTGTCATCTGGCAGAGAAGCAGGGGAAGGACAAAAGTAGCCACAATAAAGCAGGAACTGGTTAAATGACACAGGGATTGAAAGCCAAGAAGGGACCATCCTGCCAGGAGGACAATAGCACAAGGCTACATTAGTAGAGCACCAGCTATCAGATCCATCTCGGTGTGGAGCATGACTCACTGTTTTTAAAGAAGCTATTTCCATCTGAGAAAATGGCTCCTGTATTTTATAAAGGCTTTTCCCAGCTTTGGTTGAGGAGAGGAAAGAAAAAGTGAAGGGCTACTTTTTCCTAGTTGAGGAGGATCAAACTTCCCTTCAAGTAGCTGAGCAAGGAAATCAGCTCCTCACGTGTTCCCAAGAATAATACAATCCAGTAGTTTTGGGGGGAGGAAAGAAGTAAGAACGAAATGGCATTGCTGTTCCCAGTTCAGCACTCTGAATAATGAGCCTGCAAGTTGGAGGGAGAGCTCCCTCCCGAGAGAGGCGCCTGCCTACAAGAGATGGACACAACAAGTGTCTCACGTGGGTCGGTGTCTGAAGCGATGTCTCTCTAATTTTCTACATCACTGAGAGCACAGCACGGCACCATCAGTCATTGTCAACCTCCCCTCAGAAAGCCACCTCCTACCTGGCTGTGCTGTGGTGTCCCCCGGGCTCCTGCCCGTGCTGGGGACCGCAGGTGTCCCGGGCAGCAGCACTGCAGGCGCTGTCCCCTCCAGGGCGTTCTCATTCGTTGTGTTACAGTCTGCTTGGGCTTCTGCCTGTCTTCTTCCTCCACCCCTGGCACCTGCTCCTTGCCAGCACTTCATTTCCAGATGAATCTTCCCCTCCTGGAGCCAGAAAAGGCCAAATGCTCCCTTTATCCCCACTGAGGAGAAGGTGTGGGGCTGCCTCACCTGGGATAAACTCACTGTGTGCTGCCTGGGGAGGCCTGAGGGTGGGCTTGGTGCTCGTACTGCTCATCTGAGGATGGGGAGGTTGGCCTTTGCAGTTCCCATGGAGCCATCAGGGCATGCTCAGGACTGGCTTCTTTGCCCCAGCTCTGGGCATGGAGCAGCTTTCATGCTGTGCTTGTGGTGCAGTGCAGCAGCTCTTGGTCCCTCATCTCTCTTTTTGTGAAGCCCCCTGCTCCTTCCTGGCCTGGCTGTGTTTGTCCCAGGCCCAGGGGCACTGCTTTGGCAGGAGCAGTGGTGGTGGGTCTTCTGGCCAAGCACACTCCTAAGCTGGCCAGAGGGCTGGTGGGACACAGATCTGTGGCTGTTTCTTCTACTGCAGCACAGACATAGCTGGTGGGTTTGCTGCCTCTTGCTTCTTCACCTCTGTCATGTGCTAAACTGGGTGCTCTTCAGTTGTGGTGGCTCTTGGACATACCAAAACCTGGCTGACTTGTTCCTGGTATCATGATACAGAAGTTGTTTGCAGCCCCATATCTGACTCTGTGGGCTCAAGCTCCAGCTAGAAAACCAAGGACTGAGCTGCTTTCTTGAGCACAGCCTTAGAGAGAAACATCTTCAGAAGAAACCCTTGCAATTGCCACCTCCCTCTCAGGCTCTTCACTGGTTTCTGAGAGCTGCTGAGCCTCCTTGACCTCTCTCTCAGGCATGGTTCCCTGCGTGTATCAGCCCTGCTCCGGTGTTGTGGAGCTGTTGCTGGCATCTGTAATAGCTGTGTTGTTTACTTCCCAAGTGCCTGCCCTTTCTGTAATGAGCTGTAATTCATCCTGCTTCATACAGGGCTCCAGGATACCTGGAGCAAGGAGGGTGTGCCATTAAACCACCTCCTAGACTGCTGTCTGGACCTGGGATTGCTGATCTCCTGGAGATGTAAAACAGGGAGGACAAGGGGGACCAGATGGAAATGGGGAATAATTACCTTGCAGGGTGAAGGGGGCTGGCTGGGTTGGGAACTGCTGGGAGCTGACACGCAGGTGCAGATGGATGGTTATGGCAGGCAGGGTGGAGGGATGAAAGATGCCTTTTTAAAGCATCTGCCTCCCTCTCTTCCTCTGCTTTATAACCTGTTTTTATAGAGACTGCATGTGGAACACATTTTTTTTATTAGCAGCTTGGGAGTGGAGAGTAATAAAGATTAATTTTTTAAAATAATTCTTTGCATTATCTTTTAATTTCCTGTGGCAGGGTTTGACTTTTAAATCTGCAAATGGACTTAACTGCTAATGTGCTCATCAGTCCAGAAGTGGCAGCCAAAGGAGCTGTGGGATTCGGTGAAGATGGGAGAGGCCCCAGAGTTGAGCCTGGAGTCCCAGGAAAAGCTGTTCCACAGCCTTCCCTGGCCAATAGGACCCATTCAGGTCCACAGCTCTATCTCCATCCCAGCAAACTTGGAGAGATCTAATCCATGCTGCAGCTCATGGTGCCCATTTTGTTTCCTTCCACTGATGGCAATGATGAAGCTCCCATGAGGAGGAAAGGGGGAAGCCTGATGTCCCTGCTGAGCTGCTGTGGGTGACAGGTCCTTGGTGGCCTCCCCCCAGGATGGTGTGTCCTGCTGGGAGCTGTGCTGAGCTGTGTGGGATGGTGGGCATGGGGCTGTCCAGGCCAGCTGGACTCCAGGGAAAAGTGGTTACAGCACTGGGGAGTGGGGAAGTGTCAGGAAGGGGATGAAGTGTCAGAGAGAAGTGACAACACTGGGAATCTGACAGGAAAGGCTCTCCCTGCCCCACTGACCCACACCATCCATCCCAGCCTCCAGGAGCACTGATGCCCTGCTGGGCTTTAACCTGCCTGGCAGACTGGCTTGCACTGGAGCTGGAGAGTCTTCCCTGGCTTGGATGAGCTCTCACATGCCCTGTAAGTGTACCAAGGGGGCACTGAGGTGGGGAGAGGTGATGCCTTGCATGCAGATACCCCAGCCCCACCTTTCTGTGACCACTGAGCACCTCAGAGCTTGTTCTTCATCACGGAGCCCTTTGGTTGAGTTTGCTCTGACTTTCTGATCTCCCTGTGGGCAGCAAGGTGAAGGCAGAGAGCAGCTTTAAGGAGAAGCAGCCAGTGTGGGCAGGAGCACTCTGGCTCACACAGGTATGAAAGCAGCTGTAGCTCAAGTGCCTGGTGTGGGCTTTGGGAAGGCAGAAGGGGAGGCCCAGTGAAGGGGGGGAGCACAGCTGGAATGTTGATTGAGCCCCGAAAAGGCTTTTAACTGGATCATATTGCTCCTGTGTTGGAAGCAGGACCAGGATGAGGGGTTTTGGAGATGCCTGGTGCTGGGGAAGAGCCAAGGGGAGCACTGTGACCCAGACTGCTCCCTCTGCCAGATGCCATCTGGAGCGGGCTCTGTGCCTGCCTGGGTGTCTGTGTGCCCTGGCAGCCCTGATGGCCAGCTCTGCTGACCCAGGGGCTGTGCTCCCCCTCCTCCCAGTGCTTCTCTGCACACCTGGAAGAGTGATGCAGGGTAGCTGCAGACTCAGCCTGGCCTCACTGCTGCTCCCACAGCTCCCCTGGCTCCTGGGAAGAGGAGAAACCCACCTCAGACCATCCTGAGGTGGGTCACCCCTTGCCAGGTCACCTGTGTTTGTTGGCATTTTGCTGGGCAGAGCTGTCCCAGATGAAGTCTGGCTTTGTGGGCACCCTGCAGGGGATGTGGAAGGTCTGCCTTTGGATGTGTGCGACTGCCTGGCACCAGGAATCCTGCCTGCAGCAATCAGTGTGGTCTGGGTTCCAGTTTTGTACTTTGGCAGCAGGCTGAGCTCTCGTCCTGCTGGCCAGGCTTCATCCAGCTGGATCCTCTGCTGTCCAAGGGAATGCCAAAAAGCTTTGGTGCCTGTGGCTGCTGCATGTTTTGGGTGGGAGAACTCATCCCTCAGCCTTTTGTTTAAATTCTTCATTTATTCAAAGCTTGGACAAAAAAGGGACCCTGCCCTCTGCCAGCAGAAGATGACAGGAGTGCTCCTGATCTCAGGAGGGAAACTGAGGCTCAGAGAGCCTGTACCATTGGCACCTCAGTCACACACACATCCACCCCTCTGTGTACATCTGCCAAGCCCTACGGCCCAACATACTCTGAAGAACCACAACTTTGAGTTGTGTTTTTCAGCCAGAAGAAGCATAATTTATTAAATTTTCCAGGTGTCAGGAAAGCTGGGAAGACAGCAGAAGCCTCTCCTGTTGTGGTGGGTTCTTCTTTTTTTTACCTTGTGAATTCATAGAGAGAAAAATGGAAATAAAAAGCAGCAGGGAGAGAGCTGTTAAAAAGCTTAAAGCTGTCACAAGGCATTGGTTAGTTTATGTGCAGTGAAGTATACAAACAAGTTTTCAGCTTGTTGGTTGGAGCCGAGGAGCAGGGGTTTTTTGTGTGATAAATATGTTTTATAGGTCTTTTATGGGATTTTTTAAAATGCCTGTCCCAATAAATTATTTACCAGGGTAATAAAAGATCAAGGAAATTGTTTCAACCATATCACTGAGCATCTAAATCCCAAACTTTTACTGAAGTGGAAGGACCCTCTGAATTCCTGTGTCCTTATGAAAGATGGTCCAGGGGTGCTGTTTGGCTGTGGTGTCCTTCTGGAGGCCAGGTCCCCAGCCACCCTGACACTCTGTGTCTATCCAGGAGGTCCCACAGGCTCGACACTGCTTTTCCACCCCCTCAGCATCTACTCCTGGGGATGGATAGCATTTCCTTCCACCACTGGCTGCAAATCTCTTGATAGTCTCTTACTTTTTATTTAGGTTTCCAAGAGATCTCAGAAGCTTAATGGTCCTTGCTGAGATGAAGTGGGAGTTAGAAATCACTTAGAAAGCAGAGGGAGCTTAAAGAACATCTGCAACCCCTGTGGGATGGGCTGGGAGGGCAGCCAGGCCATCCTGCAGGTAGCAGGGACCTTTTTCCATCCCAGATGTCCTGCTTTGCTCCTCCTTGCTTGGCAGCAACCTCTGCACGCAGGAAGGGCCAGGTTCTGCTGGCTTGGTCCCCATGGCAGACAAACCCAAAATAGCCTCAGTGCAGGAGAAATAAAAATTGATGGTGTTTCAGCCACAAAGTCTACAAATGCCTCTTTTTTGGCATTAAAGTAGGCTTTAAGATATCCAGTTGCTCTCCCTCTCTCCTCCTCCCCAGAGGAAGGAGGGGGCTGGGTGTCCTAGCAAAGGTTCCCCTTCAGAACAGGGCAAATCCTTTGGCTGAGTCCCAGACTTTCTATGGTAAGTGGGATTAGGTGTAACCCCAGTAGGGTTTAAATGACATCCAGTTGTTAATGCATTGGCATTTGTGAGGGCTCTGGCCAGGAAAGGTGCAGCCCTGTGTGATAAGCTGGCCGTAAATAAATTTAGATGGGATTTTAAAAGTAATTTTTGATGCTTGAAAGATATCCTTCTGGAGTGGCCTTCAAAAGGGCTGGTGGGTGGGAAGAGACAGCCACTGCTTCAAGATAGTTCTCAATATTCATGGGAAGGATTATTCATTCAGAGCCTTTCCAGAGGGGAGAGTCCTTGGGTATCTGGTGTGCTGAGGCGAGACTGGATTGATCTTTGTTTGTGCTGTCTTTGCCATATGTTAATCCCTCACTTCAGGGTGTCTGAGTCCAGGGAGGAATTCTTGTCTCCTTTGGTGCCTAATTTGGCTCCTGGGTTTGGTGGTGGTCCTGTCTCTCTCTGAGGTGATGGAGAGTGGCCACAGCTGGAACCACATCTGGGGACAGGGAGCAATTTCCCTGGTCAGCCAGCAGGGAACACAGGGCATTGTTTGTCTTCCTTCTGGTGCCTGGAGGCTTCACAGATCTCACAGTGTTCTGAAATAATTCCTCTGAAATAATTCCTCTGCTGTTACAGGGCCCTAGGAAATTCACAGAGCTGTTTATCTTCCTAGATTGCTTCCCCATGCCACACTACAGTGGTGGCTTTTGGACTTCCCATGGGCTTGTCTGGCAGCCTGGGGCATGGCCACATGTCCAGGTCTAACAGATGTGCTGGGATGGAAATCCTGGGTGGCTGCTAGATATCCTGATCTGCCCTTCTGTGCTGTCCTAAGCCTGGGGTGAGGACAGGCAGTGAAAAGGGGCTCATTCCTCTCTGTGGGAATTGGGCTCCAGGATTTTGGCCTGTAGCATCTATTCCCTGGGCTGTAGCTGCCAAGTTTTGGGGTGTGTTGCCTGTGCCCCAGAGTGTGCAGTGCTGGTGCCCACTTCTGTGAGCAGGCTAAGCTGGGCTGAGGGCTCCAAGCCCAGGAACCATTAAGGCTTTAGCCTGGGAAAAGTTTAAGCCAGCTCTGTGTCCTGTAGTGTTTGCTGGGGTCAAGGCCCTGTGGTTTGGCTTTAGGCTGGCAGCTGGGGACCAGGTTTTGGAGCAGGCTTTTTATCACAGGGAGCAGAAGCTGGAAAGCTGTCTGATGTTTGGCTTTAAAGAAGAAAAAAGGACACATCTCCCCACGTCCCTCTTATTAATTATAAACACATTCTGCTCGTTTGGGAACGGATGCCATAAATTTAAATGAGGATCAAGCAGGCATGGGGCAGATACAAGAGACCTGGATGATGTGTGTAGGCCAGGCTTAGCACCTCCTGCTCACTTCAGACTGTGCAGCATGACTCGCTGACTTCGGTGGCATTTCCTCCTGGCTCCCCTCCTCATGATGGGAATTGGACTGCACATAATTGAAAAGGATGGGGCGTCTGCCAGCAGCCCGTGAGCCACATTCCCCTTGGCAGCTCGAGCTTGCTGGCCGAGGACAGGGGAGACAGGCTGGGGCAGACACCTGCGTCAGGGGGAGGTGATCAGCATCGCAGGGATCCCAAATCCGTCTCCATCCGAAGCTCTCTGGATGTGGCTTCCCGTTGTGAAAGGATTGCCCGTGCCCGGAGGGGGGCTGATATCTCCAGCTGCTGGTGCGTGAGCAGTAATTTTCCCTCATTCGTGATCTCCCCTGCCATGGCACCGGGACGGACACGTGAGCTGCTGCTCCTCCGAGCAGCTTTCTGCACCAGGGACTTGAACTCGAGGAGCATCCTCTGATCCGTCCGGCCGCTGCTGACCCCGGGCTGTGCCCCACCGCGGCTCCCTGCCTGAGCATCAGCCAAGAGCAGCCGAGGGAGGCAGAAGGCTCCTGGGGTTTGCTGCTCCTCATGAACACGAGTTCATCACACACGGGGCCCTGCTGTAAGGCCAGCGATCAAGGTGCGAGGGCGTTGTAAATCCGCAGGAACAAAGCGGGGCAGGATCTGCATTTCAAAGCCCGTCGTTTCTGTAGCACTGGAGCTGACGTGTTCCTGCTGCCAAGGCAGAGACCAAGCTGTTTGAACTGCAGGGTCAGGCAGCCTGCAAGCACCAGCTCCATGCTCAGGGCACAGTTAAAGGAAAGGTTTCTGACCCCACACTAATTGCACGGTGAGGTGATGCCGACTGGGCACGTGGGCTGCAGCACAGGAAGGTGTCTTGGAACTCTGTTTTGCTTTCAAGTGTGAGCTGTGCCTCGCTTGGCTGCTAACGACAGAAGCATCCCTGCCACAGAGTCACAGAGTCACAGAACATCCTGAGTTGGAAGGGACCCATAAGGATCACTGAGTCCAACTCCTAGCCCTGCACAGGACAACCCAAGTGGAGGCTGGCCACACCAGCAATAGGAGATTCTCTTAGGGAGAGCCAGTTCCTGCCTCACAAGCCCTTGGTCCAGGCAGGAGAGACAGCTATGGGAGCAGGAAGTGAAATAAAATCCGGTGGCGATGAAATTTGTTTTGTTTTGTATTCCAGTTATAGCAAGGATTGAGTTGGGAATGACAGTCAGAGCCTGGCCATGATTGCTGGACACAGCCTTCTTCACCACAAATGGCTTTTTTAATTTTTTTTTTTTTTTAAGGCGGTTGTTTTTTGCTGTGAATTGGGTTTTTTCTGTTAGTATGTTCTGGAAGGGGAAATTCTAGAGAGTGGGTGGTTTTGGGCAGCACGGCACTATTTTAGTTTCTCTGTGCTGGCCAACTCAGTGGGAGATGGAGCATCTCCTCCACAGCACTGCTGGCTGCTGTCATGCTCCCAGGGCAGCTGCTTCCCTAGGGGAAGAGGGAGCACCAGCACATCCCAATTTCTGAGTGATTCCAGCCTGCCCTGCCTGGCTTGTGGCTGTGACAGGCTTGGACCATCAAAGTCTCCAAAGGTGATGGATGAGCAGACCTCCACATTCCTTGGTGGCCCTGCTGCTGTCCAGACCCTCCAAGCCCACACTGGGAGCAGGATCCTGATGCTTGGCTTGTGTGCCTCAGAGGTGCTGGAGTAAGGAGCAGTCAGAGGAAGAGATACTTCTTATAGGAGCAAAGTAGTGGCTGAACACAGCAAGTAAGGCAGTTCAGTGTGTTCTCCCATCACCAAACTGAGCAGGGAACGAGATGGTTTATGAATAAAACTGTTCTGGGTGTGTCCAGGTCAGGCACCTGTCTGGGTCACCACTGTGCACTTACTTACAGCTCAGAGGGTGCCATCAGGGAAAAAAATAAAAACCAAAAAAATCCCAAACAAACAAACAAAAAACCCCACCAACGAAAAGGAAGAACAAAAGTGCCATGTGTGCCACTCCAGCCCCCTCAGTCCACTTGGGCTGTGGGCCAGAAAAGCACTTAGGCTTCTGCAAATGCTTCTCCAGGCAGCAGCATGCAGTGTCCCTGCCTGGGGCAGGGCAGCAGGGCCTGGCCTTGGGGTTTGGGAGCCAGGGAGCCCCTGCCTCTCAGCACCCTCAGGAGATGCTCAGCAAGGTAACTCCTCCTGGCCCTTCCTGATCCAGCTGTGGCTGAGCCTGGCCTGGGAAGTTAGTGCATTTCTATTTTACTTTACATGCACTTGTGAGGAGTGGAAATGAGGACTCGCTCCATCCTACTGGGATGGCTGGGGGCCTGCAGGGTATCAGGCAGGACATCTTTTCTCAGACAAACAGGTGCTTTGGGGTCTCTGGGATGTTGAAGCAAAGTCCTTTGGTCACAAGTCTGGCCTTAGGCCAATCTCACTTTCAAGGCTGCACCTGGAGAGTTTTGCTTCATAATGACTTCAAGTGCAGCTGCCAACACTGGTGTGTCTGTGGGACTTGCACAAGGTTTTCCTGGGAGCAGCAGATCCCTTTCTTGAGGTTCCTCTCCAGAAACCCCCATGTCAGCAGGAGGGTGGGATGGGCTTCTCCTGTGGCTCACTGAAATCATCCAGAGAACAGAAGGATGACAAGTAGCCCTACAGCTGAGAGCAGAGCAAGGCTGCCACCATGGTAACAAGTGACAAAGGACAAAAGGAGATGTCTTCAGGTTGCTCTAGGGAAGGTTTAGATTGGATATTGGAAAAGAATTTTTTCACTGAAAGAATGGTTGAGCGTTGGAGCAGCAATGTGGTGAGTCATCATTCTTGGAAGTGTTCAAAGAACGGGTGGACGGGCACTTGGTGGGTTTGGTAGTGTTTAAAGGTCATTCCCAACAGTAACAATTCCTTGATTCTCTGGTTGCCAGGCTGCCCTGCTCTGCTGTGACAGGGCACGGGGCTGAGGACCACTGTGGAGACTTGTGGATGCCCCCTGTGCCAGGTGCCAGCGTGCAGGGCACCATTCCACCAGCAATGGCTTGTGCATTCGCTGTTCTACAAACCTTGGCCAGGTCGTTAACGGAGGAAGGAAATAAAAAAGCAAGGGCTCCAAATGGATCCCAGAGGGATTCCCTGTAGCAATTAGCTTTATACTTGAAAACATATTTCCAGTCTTTACTGCCTGCTCTCTGTATTTGAAATAATTTTCTACCCAATAAACCTTAGTAGCCCCCAAACATAATTTTAGCGGTGCATTAATTAACAACAAGGTGACCTGGTGGTTCAAAGCTGAGCAAAACCTGATGCATCTCAAGGCAGTAAAGCAGCATTTCCTAGGGGAAATGTGGAGGCAGGAGCTTTATATGGCATATTACCTAAGGCCTGGCTGGCCCCAGGGCAGTCTGGGCTCTCAGGTGCTGACAGGCATCTTCTGCTTTGGATAGCCATTCTGGAATCTGAGACATGGCACTCCCTCCCTAATTCACACTGGAGGGAAGCACAGGACTTGAGGTGCCTGGCTGCTTCTGGGGGTCCAAGCCATTGAGTCAGAGCTGGTGAAGGCTCCTGGGCTGGAGAAGGCACCAGGTGGAGAGGGCATGTGGATTCACCGCTCCTGTGAGCCCAACTAAGCCAGTCCCAGGTGCCTCTGGGACCTGTTCCCATCCAGAGAGTGGGCAAAGATGAGGGAGCACCTTCAGGGAGGCTGGATCTGCAGATCTGGAGCCTGCTGTGGACTGGTGGAGAACAGTGCAATGCCTTCAGCAGGTTTCAGCTGTCTGCTGGGAGATGACAGTGTCTGGCCATGGCCAAGAGGATGGGGACCCTGCTGGCTGCTCCACCATCGTGGAGGCAACCAGAGCAAGGGTCCAGTGCCACCCAGGCTCTGAGCATGTAATCTCCTACTTACCAGGAGATGGGAGGGAGCATTACAGGCTGCTGCCAGGATCGGGGTTTGCAGCTATCACGGGCTCATCCTGCTTTATCTGTTGCATGTTAAATATCCCGTGTAAAGCTACACAAAGCTGCAAAGCTACCGTAATCCTTCCTAAAGCCAGCCTGCCCTTCCCTGCAAGTATTACATTAGATGTGCTTATTAAACTCACTCAGCTGAAGTTTTACTTCCAGCCGGTGGTGATAGTCTTGAAATGCCATTAAGGTGATAATTATACCACGTTGTACTTTATCCAGAGTGTGGGTGGTAATTGTTCACACCTGCTGCCAGCTATTGAAGCAGTGGTAGATGCAAGGGAAGGTTGTGGCATAGTGGGTGGTGAGATTCCAGCTGGATAATGTGAGGGTGCCAGGCTGGTCAGAGACCCTCCAGGCCACATGGGATTCAATGCCAATGTCTTGGGGTGACTGAGACAGGCACTCTCTGGGCTTGGATGATGGGTGGGAGGTTCCCTGTCCTGCCCTTGCACATCAGGGCTGTCCCCATGCCTTGGAGATTGAAATGGTGCCGTTTAATACCTTCAAAAACTGCCTCAAATTCTGCTGGAAAACAGAGTGATGAACTTCATGATCAGAGGAGGAGAAATGGAAGGGAAGTCTTTGACATGAGGCCGTTGTGGCTCCTTCTTACTATCCATGGTGTTGTTGGGTCCCTTTGCTTTGACCAGTCTGTGAGAAGCGGCTTGTTAGAGGTAAGAGAGCCACAGATGTCACTTTGCTCCTAGCTTCTCCACTCAAATGGAAAGTTGGATTACCTTCAGTTATTTCTATGAATCTATATACGTGTATGAAGGATTGCCTTCAGTCATTTCTATGAATCAGATATGTATATCTGATTTCTATGTATATCTGTATATGAATTCTATGTAATGAGTTCTTACATGGAACTCCTTCCCACCAATTCCACATAAATATTTGGGGGACAGGAATCGTAGTTTGAAATTTAGCAAACGTGCAGTAGGTGGTTATTTTGTGATTGAAGTGAGCTCTGTTTATCCTGCAGTCAGCTGTAATCCCGCTGCCTGTCACTCATCCCTCCCTCTCTGCCACAGCCCTGCTGGGATGACCTGTTTCTGGGTAAACCCTGGGAACCTAAAGTGCATTTCCTCCTGGGTTAAAATTTGATTTAGAAGAGATGGAAGTCTCCCCTCACTTTCCTAGTGTCGAGCAGAGCACAACCTGACATCCTGGCCCAGTGGGATTTGGAAGGCTCAAGATTCCCAGGACCTGTTGAGGTGTCTCCCTGGGCTGTAGTGGCCCTTCCAGGGTAGAAATCAGTTCAGATTTTGCATGACATAGGATTGCTCTCAGTGACTTTGCCAGTCCCAGCTGGAGCAGGAGGATCCTCTCTCTTCTTTGGCCCGGGGAGATACCAGGGAGTCTGCTAGGCTGCTGGCTAGCTTGGAGAGGGATGCAGGGAGGCCAAGCCAGGAGGGTTTATGGCTGTGGGAAGAGGCAGCACTTCATCCCTGTACTTGGCACTGCCGAGCCACCTCAGATCCTGTGTTCAGTTTTGGGTCCCTTGCTACAAGAAAGACTTTGAGGTGGTGGAACGTGTTTGGAGGAGGGCAACAGAGCTGGACATGGGCTTGGAGCACAATCCTTGTGGCTGAGGGAGCTGGGCATGGTTTTCCTGGAGAAGAGGAGGGTCAGGAGGCACCATGTTGCTCTCTACAACTTCCTGGGAGGAATCACAGAGCTAGTCATAGAGGTAAACAGCTGGGCATGGCATGACCCTGGGCTTCAGCACTGGGCATCCCAACCTCTGCCTTCGACTTCCCTGAACTCCTCTGAACCTCTGGAACTGAAGCCCCTGGCAGACGTGTGCCATCAGTCGCGGGTGGGGAGTGATCTGGGTTAGCATGACACTGATGTAAATTTAAAGCCTTCTTTTGCTCTCTCCACTAGCAGCCTTGTATTTTCAGGAAGAAAGAGAATGGGAAACAACTTTTTTAATGAAGTCGAGCATTTAAATTCTCTTTATACTTAGTCCTATCTGGAGCTCTTTACCCAAATGAAGCAGAAAGCATTTACAGCTGTATTTTCCATCACACCAACCAAGGAATATATTCATTTGCAGTAACATGGCACTCAATGAAGTGGAAAATAAGATCCCAAAATTGAGCTATGGAACGGTCTCAACGAGTAAGAAAAGCCCGCTTGGACTCCACTGACCACTCACTTTGGTTATGATAAAAATTAATTTGATTGAACACCTGAGCCATGGCAGAGGTGAGGCTGGCCCTGAGATCTCTCTGCTCGGGACTGGGTTCGGGGCTGGCTCCTCTGCCCTGGCTCCCACCTCTCCTGCTCATGGCTTTGCTTGCCTGGCAGGCCTGGTGCCTCCAAGGGATGGCACACGGGTGTCCCACCTGTCCACCCCACACACGGCTGCAGGAGGGGACAACGCCAGCGCCATGGCAGGGCTGGCTGCTGGCTGGTGGCAGCACTGCTGCCCGTGCCCACCGTGCACAGAGCGGGCATGTGGCAGCTCCGAGCAGGGATGGAGACGGTTCCTCCTTGCCGGCGCCGCAGCCCGCGGAGGACGTGAGCAGAGCGTTAAGCAGGTACCGGCCCAACGCCAGCGGAGGGCCTGCTAATTGCTTGTGATGTCTAGTCCAACTCCATCGGCACGGGCAACAATTGCTACTGGAAATGCAATTAATAATTAAGCACTCAGTGCTGGCAGGTGTCAGCAGGAATCCGCAGGGCCTGGCATCCCCCGCCTCAACGCCTCCCTCTGCCCGCGCGGGAGCAGGCAGCGCCGGGCGGGATGCAGCCCTCGGCTGCCTGGATCGATACCGGCGAGGAGGCAGAGCTGTGCCTTGAGGAAATGACTCGCTGGTGGAATTTCCCCAGCATGGATGAGGGCTGCCTGCTGTCAGGCAGCAGGATGAGGACCCAAGGCTGCCTGCCCAGCTGGCGAGACCTGTGTGTAGTCCCGTCATCATCGCAGGGATGCTTCCCAGCAAAATTCATCCTCACCTGAGACATTCTGTGGGTGTTTTCTGGTTTTGCTGTACAGACAGAGTGATTTTGGGTGGAGATGACTGGCAGCACTTCTCTGCAGTGTTGGAAGCCAGGAGCATAACCCCAGAGCTGGCACGGGGTGGCTGGGCTGCAGCAGCTGGATGATGGTGCCCTGTCCCAGGCACAGAGGCAGCCAGGGAGGATGATGTCTCTGCAAGGAGCAGAGACATCTTGGTCCTGGCTGGAAAAAGCAGCACCCCTATGGATTAAAATGTCTTCCTGATATGCTACTCTGGCTCAGTGCAGCCTCAAGACCCCCTGTGTCCCCGCTCACAGGCTCTGCCAGCATCACTTTCACTTGCAGTGTTGGCTGCTGCTTGTGATGACTTACAGCCTTCTTCAAGCTGGCTTTTATTTTTAATTACATTTTGCCTCTGAAGATGGGCTGCTTTGCTGGTTCATTATTTTCCTCTGCTTTTTTTTTTTTTGCTTTTCCTTTTTTCGCATTTTCCTTTTAAAGCCCAACAGGCTTTTGGCTCCCTGAGAAATAGCTTCACCCTTTAGGAAAGTGCAGAGCCTTTTCCCTGAGTAACAAAATGTTGATTTGCTACCACAGGGCTGAGTGATGGTGATTCCCTTATTAAACTGCACTTAGAGGCAGCAACTGTCAGGCAGGGATGGAGAGCTTCTCCGATAAGTTGGAGCTATTCATTATTAAATTATCTTCATTCACTTGAACATCTCATTTTCATTGAATTAGATGAAAAGTGCTCAAAGGCAGCTGCTGCAGCAGCTTGGAGGCTGCCAGGAGCAGCATGCCAATGTCGCTGCTGGCCTTTTCTCCTGCACCAGCCACATCTGACCCTTTCCCACAGATGGATGGGCCTGGTGGCTGGTGTAAATCTCCTGGAGTTGCACCTGCTGATGGCCTGACCTTGGAGACCTGGATTCACCAGCTCTGAGAGCTGGAGCTAGTGGGGATTGACTCCACCAGGGAATAAAGTGGTGTCTGCCAGCTTGGCAGTGGGTGTCCCCAGTAACTGGGGGCCAGTGTGACCTCTCAGGAGGGCCTGTCCCAGTGTTTTGAAGGAAGTGTGTTTTGCTGGGAGACTGCAGATGGATTTGGTTGAGTTACATAGGGCTTTGCCCCTGCTCCTGCTGTCCCTTCCCCTCCTGGGCCTCCCCCTCAGGGCAGCCACCCACCGAGTCGGGCCGGCTGCAGCCCTGGATGGCAGCTGAGCTGTTTTGTGTCCCGTGGTTGTTTTTGTGGGAGGCTGTTTTGTGTCCCGTGGTTGTTTTTGTGGGAGGATGCCATCTGGCTGCCTGATCTCTCCGCTTTCACCTTGGCACGAGCACCTGGCACCAGCCCCACGGCTCGGCAGCGGCCCAGGGGCTGCTGCCCGGGCCTGCCAGCCCGCTGCTCTTCGCGGCGCTTCGTGGAGCCTAAGCTGCTTTAAGGCTGGCCCCGAGGAGTGGGGGGCTTTTGTCTCAAGGCAAAAGAGCTTTGCCGTGCCCTGGCCTTCTTCATCTCTGTCCCAGCCATGTGTAAAGTTGCGTCTTTCCCTAGGAGAGCTCAGAATTAGGATATCTGGCTACTGCTCAATCCCAAATACCTTGGGAGCAGGCAGCGCCCCTCTCTGTGACAGTCTCGCCGGGCAGTGAAAACCCCTTTGCCACACTGCCCTGGGTGTGTGAAGTTCTTCTCACCTCCGGCCCACCATCCTCCTCCTGGCAAGGAACCGCTGGCCCTCGGAGCAGCTCCCCAACAACTGTTGCTTTTCCTCGCCAGCGAATCTTGCCCGAAGAAGCCGCTTTGATCAATGCGCTTGGATTTCAGCCTTCAGCCTTGATCAAGGCAGGAGGAGGGACGGGAGAGAGAGCGAGAGTACTCCGGGCTCTTTGGGGACGGCCTGGGAAGCGAGGCTGCTTCTCCAAGAAAAGCCTGCTTCAAAGTAAGAGGCGGTGCTGCCAGAATAAGAGTGAACCAGGCGGGCAGAGGAGGAGGAGGAGGAAGGCTGCTGGGTGCCAGAACTCCAGCTGGGATGGGGCAGGGGTGAGCCCAGCAAGGAATGGGGATGATGGCATTGCTGCGAGGCTGGAGCAGCTGCTGGGAGAGGGCAGGGAACCAGGTGCAGTGAAGGAGGAGAATCTACGCTTCCCCCTGTGCTTAATTCTGTACCAGACCTGTTTTTCTGTGCTTTTTCGGCTCTCCAAACTTCCCCAGCCCTGGGGACGTGGCACCGAGAAAGTTTTTAAAGTTCTGAATTTTCTTCTTTGGATCAGTGGTTTCCTCCCAGTCTTTGACTGATGGGGATGGTGCTGCAGGTCAGGTGTTATGGACTGGGATGGCTCTGGGATAGGAGCAGGGAGGACAGAGCATCCCTTCCTTGCCAGCTTGGTCTGGCTGTTTCAGCTGCAAGGGCTTTGTGTTGTATGAAGGGATGCATAAAGCACTGCTCAAGGTTTGATCAGATCTGAGCTTCTGGTTAATGGTAATTAATGGCCAGGAGGAGACCTCCTGGGGCTTTCTGGCTTTGTTTCCCCCATCAGTGCCAGGGAATTCTGTGTCAGCAGCTCTGGAAGGCATGGGCCATTCCTTTGTGGATTGCGTTTCCTGAGAGAGGAGCAAGAACTGAGCAGAGATGCAAAACCTGGAGGTCCCCATGGGCAGGAAAAGTCTCTGGCCAGAAGCCACCCTCTGATGCCAACCTGCTCCAGCAATCCTCCTCCTCCTCCTCTGTCCTGCTCCCCCTCTACCACTGCTGCCTTCCTCAGGTGATCACACATGCACCTCTTGCTTTTCCTTTCAGCTACAGATGGCAGGCAGGAAAACCAGCCAGCCAGATGTGTTTTTCATAGCTCCCAAGCCAGGCATAACTAAACATTTACATTTATTACCAATTAGAGGGGAAACAGACTGTAGTTTTATGTACTGTATGTGTCTGGATATATTTCAGTTTGTGACCTTACTACACCCCACCCCCAGCAACTAAATCTCTCTTGGTTAGGGGCAAAACCCTGGAAAGCATTGGGGTCCCATCCCAGCATCCCATCACCTCGTGATTAGATAATGTGGATCCCACCACTTTGTAAAAAAACCTGCACAAGGGTTTGCTCCTGGGTGAGGTTGCACATCCCTAGGCGTGCCCTGGAGGGATTTCCATGGAGGAGTCCATATCCTTTAAGTCCAGGTATGGATGTGACCACTGAGCAGCTGTCAGTGGGTGGTTCAGGAGTGCCAACACCACAGCAGCTCTTTAATGATGTGTGAGTCAACAGCAAAACACAAATAAATCCATAACCAGGCACTGAGCCCTGCTGAGAGCTGGGGAAGGAAGCAGGGGATGAATGTGCATGGTGGTGGTGCTGTCCCAGCCTTTAGCAGGAGGGTCACTGAGGGACTGATGTCCTAACAAAGTCCAGGTCCTGGCTGGCAGGGCTCCAGCCCCAAGCTGGTCATGGTGCCACTGCACTCTGCTCACCTCTGTGAGGCCAGCACTTAAAGCTGGGCTGTTTGAGGCATAAGGGCTCAGGACAGGGTCTGCAAGTGCCCATCAGGCCTTGGGCAGGCCGTTCAGGTGGGATGAGCACTTACTGGTTCTGTGGGGATACTTTGCTGTACTGGGTCAGTCACTCTTGATGCTGCCTCTGAGCAATGGTTAAGCTGCTAAGAAAAGCATCTCAATCTCCTTCTCCAGGTCACCATGCTCTTGGCAAGAGAGGAGGGAGAAATGTGGTGAGGCCAGGGGACGATGGACAACACTGTTCTTTAAACCAGGCTGTCCCACATCCTCCCTGGTTCTGGGATTGTGCCCCACAGCCACACTGTTGTGATGTGGGGTGCTGCAGGCACTGACCCTGCTCAGCCTTCCCATGGCTCCCCTGTGCTCCCTGCTCCCAGCAGGTCCCACAGCCATCTGTTCATGCAGCAGCATCCCAATTCCTTCCTTGCTCCCAGTTTTTGTCCCTCAGGGTGCCTGGAATCCTCTGGCAATCATGCCCATAGCTCACCTCTGGCTGTGCCCCCTGGATCCCTGTGCCCACCTCTGCCATTGCTCAGGCAACAAGCTCTGGGCTGGATGCAGGGCTGTATTTCCCTCCTTTTTCCAGGTGCTGCTGCTGGGGAAGCAGCCCAGACATAAAAGCCATGGGCAATGCTGTGCAGTGGTTGTGTGCATCCCTCTGGGCGTGCTGGGGGGAATTATTCCATCACAGGGAGCTTCAGAAATGCAATGTTTTATTAGAAGCCCATTAAACTGTTCAAACAGGTGATTAGGAGAGGGGGGATGGCACAAACTGAAGGAAGGTGGGGGTGGACTTCCACCTGAGCAAGAAAGTGGACTTCCACCTGAGCTGGGAGAGCTGTGGGGTGGATTTCCACCTGAGCTGGGAGACCTGCGGCTGGAGGGCTGAGGTCAGCTCTGCCAGGCCAAGATAAGGAATGAATAAAGCTGAGAGACTTGAAGGGGATGGGGCTGGAATGAAGGGCTGCAGTATTTTGGCAGAGAGCAGAAGGGACCAACCCTGGGGTGGAAATGATCCACCCCAACCTCAGCCCATGGAGGACTGTGTGGACATGTTTATCCCAGGGAAGGAAGCATCCTGCCTTCATTTGGATGGGAAGCACCAGGTACAGGATGAATCAAGTGTGTTACTAAGCTTGGCCACCAATCTTTGGGTGCCTCTAGAAAGGAACCAACACAGGGATGAGGCATGTGGGGAACCTTTGTCCAGCAAGGGCAGGAAAGGAGCAAGAGAGAGGTGCAGGATCTACTGCTCCATACATAAATTTTTCCCACTATCCTGCTGATCAGCAAAAGCAGGAGACAGTTTAACTGGAGAGTTGGATTTAAGATTTAAAAAAATCATACTTTATTTTTTTCCTCCTCTTCTATAACTGTGTTGGAGTGTGACAGGGTGGGAGCTCTTGGCAGCTGGGATATTAAATGTTTTTCCACATGGTCTCTTGATTATTAATGGATTTTAGCACTCGACAAAGTAGAAATTAGGAGATAAAAGCTATTAGAAACTAATTTGGGTAATCACTGATTCTGTTCCCCCAGGAGCCTTTCTGAGAGTGTTGCTCCCAACACCACTGCCAAGTCTCAGGAGAGAAGGAATCTCTTTTCAGCAGTTTCGTGGGCTTTGGAAGAGCCCCCTGATCTATGGCCAATGAGGAGATGACCTGAAGGGAGAAAGCCTGATCCAAACAACACTCTCCTTCCAGCAGCCTCCTGGGATTTATAGGATTTCACATCCCTGGACACTATTTGGGGTGGTTTATGTGCCACATTTTTTACTGTTATGTTGGTGAAACAACCATAGAAACTAGCTTGGGAAAACAAGGTGGGAGATAAATCCTCGTGGCGTGGGCTCTCCCAGCAATAAAATGGACTACAGGTGGAGAAATAGGCCTTTGATACCCTTTATTTCCTTCAATTCCCATCTTCCTGAGTGGATCAATACCACCAGGGGCAAGGAAAGGGTGAGGAGCCATTGCAGGGAAAAGCTGGAAGGGAAAAGCTGGAAGGTGGTAACTGATGTAGCAACCACTGCTGATTTTTAAGGCAGATGGACTGGGAGGGTTTGTGTATCCCAGAAGGGTTTGTGCACAGAGAGGAGGATGCCTGTAGGCTGGGAGAGCACTTTTAAAAATAATTTGACTGATTTTTCTCCTTCTTTCTTGCCATCCAGTCAGTCTCCACTCCCGGCATATGCAGTAGGAGCAAAAGGTCTGTCTTGCAGATTTTTATGGGATTTTATTCCACCCTACAGGAAAATCCCTCCAAATTTCATCCCATCGATACACCAAATTTTGCCCATCCCATCCCTTGGTCCAGGAGCACAGAGGTCCTGTGGAAGCAGTGTCCTGGGGACAGCTCTGAGGGTCCCAGGGGAGCTCCATCCCAGGCAGGGGTCGGGGTGCAGGGGGTGAGGTAAATCCCCCAGCCAGGCTCCTGGCTGCGGGTCAGCTGTGTCCCTGGCTCCAGCATGGCTGATTTACACCGGCTGTGGTGACACCCCAGGGCAGGGCACTCGTATTTCATGGATGGGGATATTGCTGCTGGCAGCAGCAGCTCCCAGCCAAGAGCTCAGGGAGGAGAAAGCTATTTGCCATCGTCATCCCTGGTCCTCTGCAAAATTTTCCGCTTGCAGAATGGGGGGCAGTGAACAGACTTTTATTTGATGGTGTCTGAAGAGGTCTCCAGGTTCTCCTCAAGAGCTGGGAGTGGCTGAGGGCACTCCAGGAGGCCGAGGGCTGGTGCAGGCAGTGGGGTTGGGTGGGTGAGGTTATGCTTTTTGATCTTTGCTTAAGGAGGAGTTGGCAGGGAGGGAAGAAGGGAGCTGACGGACTGGGGCTGGGGCTTCCTGAGGCCCCCACCAGCTGGAGTCATCCCAGCTTCTCACTGAGCTCCTAGTGGGGACATTGGAGGGTGGCTGGGGCATCTCCTGCATGCCTGGGCTTGCAGAAACCTCCCTGTTGCCTGCTCTGTGCTGATTCTGCTGCCTCCTTCAGAAACTGTGGCAGGAGGCTGAGGAGGAGGAAGAGGGAGGAAGAAGCTGAGGTCACCACCATTTTAGGAGGTTGTGAATTTCCCCCTCATTCTCCTTTAGAAGTGGTCATTTACCACAGACCCTGTAAATCCTCTCTGGAGAGAAAACACCAGGGAGCATAGCATGGGGGGATGAGAGCCCTCGGTGGCTTTGAAAGGGATGGCAGAGAGGAAAAACAGCCCACCACTGGCAAAGGGGGCAAAGGGACTGAAAGAGAAAGAAGCTGAAAATGTGCTGAAGCAGCTGATGACAGCCCAAACAGCAGGAGAAGGCTCCTGCCTGCCAATTAATGAGGCTCTGGTGCTAATTTGCCACCTTGACTGCACTTCTGAGCTTGTCAGGAGAAGGGGGAGGAAAAAGAGAAAGATGAGGCTAAAAAAGAGCCGGCGAGGTTTTGGTTTGCCTCTTGGCTGTGCAGATGTCACTGGGCTTCAGAGAGGCAGGGGAAGCAGGGGGGGCTGGTGGCAAATCCCACCAATCCACAAGCCTGGCATGTGAAGAGAACGATGACAAGTTTCCATGGGCTCGTGTTGGCAGAGCAGCTCTAGGCCACGGTGCTGCCCAACTTAGGGGTGCCAACTTCCCCGGGGATCACATCCCACCATCTGCTGGGTTAGCTGGGAGAGTGGGAGGTGATCCCGTGGGAGGCACCCAGGAGCATCTCTGGTACTTGTGGTGAAACTGAGTTACCAGGAAGGAGTCAGAGCTGCCCTGTGCTGGGGCAGAGGGGGCCACAGGCAGCTGGGCATCTCCTGCCTCCCCCAGCATCGCTGTCAAACACAGAGCAGATCTGCTGGCAGCTGCCTGGTGTGGCTAACAGAGCTGCAGGAGCCCTGGGCAAAATTCTCAGCGTGAAGCTTCCTGCCAAGCCAAACGCCTGATTCCCTCTTCTTGCCCATCCTGCAGCCCAAACCCAGAGACCACGGGGATGGATTAAAAGCAACATCTGCACCAGTGTGCTGTTTGCATGCAAAGCAGAAGAGCTGCTGCCAAGGAAGCGTGTTACCTGGAACTCTCCCAGCCCTCTGTTCTCCCCCGGGATGTTTTCATTCCCGTGCATCCACATTCTTCTCCCAGGCTGACACAGTATTAGCTGGGAGCCACAAGGGGTAAACTGAGTCAGGCTGGAGCAAGGATGCAGACTTAGGCTCAGAGCCTCTCTCCATGCTGGCTCTTCATGTCAAAGCTGTCCTTGCTGTTTGGGCCCAGCCTGATGCAGAGATGCCCTTGGGCCACCACCTCACAGCACACAGGGCTGGAGGCTCAGCCAGTGCTGCAGGAAAAGGGTGAAGACAGGAGGGGGGAAAGGCTGTAGGTTACGAAGGTGGAGCTGTGGGCTGTTTGCTCAGGTGCAGCCCATCACAGCCCACCACTGGCTGTCTCAGGGTGGCAGATGGAGTTAGACCAGCACCAACCTAGGGGCCATGAGCTCTCTCTGCCCTGGGAGAGCTGTGCAGGTAACCCCATCCTGCTGCCTGGGCTGGGGGTGAAACATCCTGGCCCTTCCCTGGCCTCCTTTTCCCAGGCAGAGCTGCTAAACAAATGCGTCTGGAGGGAACCAGAGTGTCAGCAGTCAAGCAAGGGAAGCGCTCAGGTTGTTATTTAAAGGCCATTTTCTGGCTTTCATACTGCAGAGAATCTCATATAAACACAGAGCCTAGAAAGGGACAACCCCAAACACACCAGTTGTTAAAACCTAGTGGGTTTGATGCTGAATTCCTGGTTCAGGCTGACTGTTTCCATCCTGAGGCCAGATCCTGCTGGTGCTGTGCAGCTGCAGCTCTCCAGCCAGCCCTGCTGCCATCAGCACTGTTCTGTGCAGGGGAAAGCACTGCAAGGTAATCAAATGCTGACCTCCAGTTATTAACCTCACCCTTTTAATCACCTCCACTGAGTGCCTTAATTGCTGGGCAGGGATGGGAGGGCCTGGTTGCTTCCACCTGAGATTCCCAGGCAGCCTGGCAGTCCCCTCCCAGGGCATGCTGCTGCTGCTCTTCCTTTAACACACATATCCCTAAAAAAGGTGGAAATGGTTCTCTTCCAAAATACAGCAATTTAGCAGCCAGATTTAAGGAACCAACTCTGTTTCTCTGCATTGAAGAGGGGGTGCAGCCCCATGGTGTTGGGGGGTGGGTGACCAAGGCCTTGTCTGCCTGTCCCTGTGCTTCCCAATGGGAAGTGCTTTTGCTGGGTCAGGGCTGTGCCAGCTGCCAGCCTTGGAATGCCATGCACAGCCTCATTCCTAATGGGAACTGGCAATTTGGTGCTTTTGGGCAATAGATTATGGCTATTGCTGGGGGGCTGTGGAAAGAGGAGAGTGCAGCCCCAGGGGAAACTGCTGAGGATGCAAAGAGCTGATGGCTTATCCCTCCAGCTGCCTGCCTCCACCTACTCCCTGCTTTTTATTTTTCGCATCAAATTAAAAATAAATGGCCTTCATCCACCTCCCTCCTCACACACAGGACTGTTAGGGCATCACCTGGCTCCATCTGGAGCCTACACAAAGCCAGAGAAGTCCAGGGTCCACCCCTTGATGGGTACCTTGAGGTGCTGCCAGTCATCCCAACAACTCTTGCATTCATGTTCAGGTGGGTTTAGGATGTGGGACTGGTTCAGGGCACCAAAAAATGTGGTAGGAAGTGCTCTATCTAGAGGAGATGGGATGAAGTTGAGGAATGTTAGCCTGACACATGGCCCAGATGAAGATGGGGAGAATCCCAGAATGGTTTGGGTTAGAAGACACCTTAAATCTCATCTTGTTCTAACCTTCCACAGGCAGGGACACCTTCCAGTAGAACCAAAGCCTCATCCAACCTGGCCTTGGACACTTCCAGTGATGGGGCAGCCACAGCTGCTCTGGACAACTAAGAAGTGGTGGAATATGTACAGCAGAAGCCAAAATAATCCTCCCTGCAGCCCTGCCTGCTCAGGAGCACTGCTGGCCTTCATGCCTATGCCCTCCCCATCCCCAGGCTGATGTCTGCCAGCTTTGCCTGGCGAGCCCAGAGGATGGCTTTGACTTTTCATTTCCTCCTGGTGTGTTTAATTGCCTGATTTTTTCCTTTCCCTTTAGCACTGGGAGAAAGAGAGGAGAGGTGGGCAAAGGAAGACAGATGTGTGGAAAATAGAAGTCTAGGTGACAGATTGAGGGCTGCTATAACCACAATAGCCAGTCTGATGGATTGATAGATTAGACAGGGAATATAAATAGCAAGTATGGTTTATCTATCCCCGTTTTATTTTCCTCTTGTCTGTCTCTTTATCTCTCCTGGTGTTATTTTCCTCCTGCTTATCTCTTTATCTGCCCAGCCCGAGGATGGGGGAGAGGCGGGTGACAGAAGCAGGATGGATGAGTTCAGGTTTCCACCGCCTTTGCAGCATCCAAGCAGACAAGTTTTGCCAGCTGTGGAGGATTAGAAGGCAGCCTCGGATCTGCACAGATTCACTTTTCCCACCCCTCTCCTTTCCCTGCACCGTCCCCTCTGTCTGCACGCCCTCCCTTGGGGATCCCTGCGGTCAGAGGGTCGGCTCCTTCCTCTCTCTGCCTCATCCTTGGCCAAGGAATGAGGGCAGGCACTGGAGCAGTGAGCTCTGCTTGCCTGGGTACCTGGCATTCCCATCTGACAGCCGGGTAGCTCCACTGCTTGATATTCCAGTCAGGCACCCAGTACAGCAGCGGCAGCAGCACGGGGAAGGAGGGAGGGAGGGGAGCCACACAGCACGGCAAAAGCCAGGACTAGGGATGACAGTAACTGTTCTGTTCTTTTCTTTCTTTTTTTTTTTTTTTTTTTTTTTTAATCTCAGTTGGTTTTGGTTGCTCTTTTGCTCAAAAAAGGCATTTTTTAAAAAATATATTAAACAGATACATTTTACTAAGATGTCTCTTGGCTGGAGCCACTGACAAGAAATGACACTCCCCAAATGAATAGGCTTAAAAAAACCTGTCCCAAACAAACCAAATAAATAAATACATAAATAAAACATTTTCTTTTTCTTTCTTTTGCATTAGGGTTGTTTTGTTTTTTTTTTTTTTTTGTTGGGTTTTTTTTTCTTTGTTTTGTAGGGAACCATGGCCCAGAGGTCTCCACCGGTGTCTGTGATGGCAGCGTCCCCGGCGCAGGTGCCAGGTCCTTCCCAGGCAAGGGGTGAGAGGTGCCTCGGCAGCGCAGCAGACACGAGATGCTCGTGGAGAGGCCCCAGGGGAGACCTGCTGGGCCTCCAGGGCCTGTGCTGTGGACCCCCAGCAGCACCGTGTGCGAGGGTACGGCTGCAGGATGGATCATGGGGGATGCAAAGGCAAAGGTGCCAGTAGAAACCTCTTAAAAAGACTACAAAAGTTGGGGTGGCGAGGAGGCGGGGATCCACTGGGGGATCCTTACGGTGGGTTAAGCACCTGCTCTGCCGAGACCAGCAGCTGCCTCTGGCCAAGCCACACGCCCCTGGGCCACTGGCACACCTCCCCAGCCACCTCCGTGGTGGCCACAGTGGCATTGTCCCCGCACTCGGAGCCAGTCTGCACTGCACGAGCCATCCCTCCTCCTTAGTCCCCCTGGCATCCTCCATCCGCTCGAGCCCTGTGTCTCTTTGGCCAGTTGCTGGGTGTACCATGGAAGCACGCGGTTGGCACTAAGGTAAGGCCTTGATTTAAATTTTTAGGGTGGTTCTTTCTCTCTCCTCCCCAGGAAGTCTTTCCCCCCAGCCCCCTGGCGCCGAGGTCTGAGTGCTCCCGGCTGTTAGCTGCACAGCTTGCCCGTCTCCTGCTCCAGCGCGTTGGGCAGCTTGGAGTTGAAGGCTCTCAAGGAGGACTGGATCCTCGCCACCTCGTTGTTGGCCAGCTTCAGCCGGTGCCGGAGCAAGCAAGTGAAGAGGTCCAGGCGGATTTTGCCAGGGGGTGAGAGCCTGTTCACCCGGTCCCTGATCTCCAGCAGCTGGAGCATGGCTGAGTCCTGGGAGCCCTGCGTGTAGGGGTAGTCCAGCTGGAGGATCAGGTCACGGATAGCGTCCGGCTCAAAGGGCAGGCTGTAGCCAAAGACTTGCAAGCTGTTGATTTTCATGTAGCCCAGGTTCTTGGAGGGATCTGACATCTCCAAGGGTTCATAGTAGATTGTCTCATTGGAGCTGTCATCCAGAGACTTGATGCGGCTCCGCAAGTAGACGTGGACGGTTTCAAAGAAGGTCTTCCACTTGTTGCCCAAGGTGATCGTCCAGTTTTGGCACTGGGCAGAGGCATCTACGGTAGTCCTTTCCCAGTCTGGGAAGCTGCCCTCATTGACAGGCATGAACCAGCTCTCTGAGTGGCTTCCTCCAAAGGGGTTAACATAGATGGCCATGACGGGCTCCAGGGTACTGTTCTTGGTGAGGCAGATCTGCAGAGAGAGGGCCAGCATGACGTGAACCAGCCCGGGCTTGTACTTGTTGCTCTTCAGGGTCAGGAGCATGCGCTTCCTCCAGGAGGGGTCGAACCAGCTGCCCAGGCGCATGTCGTTGCTGATGAAGATGGAGTGCACCTCGATGCGGCTGTCCCGTTTCTGCAGGAGGTACTTGAGCTCCAAGTCCTGCAGGTCAGTCTCCAGCCCCAGGTAGTGCTCCAGTGAGTCGGCCACTTCAGGGCGGCAGAAGCCCTGGGTGAGCACGTAGCCGTGGTTGCAGGTCCCGCAGCGGGTGCTGTTGTCCTGGTCACAGCTGGCACAGGCTGGCCCCTCGCCCAAGGCACACGGTATGGACCCCTGGCAGGAGGGCTGCTCGGAGGGACAGGTACAGCTGTGGCTTTCTTCCAGGAAGGTCCCAGGCACGGTGGTCTCGCTGCAGTACAGGAGCGACTGTGCGCGGCTCCACCAGTAAGGGAGGGACCTGGCGCAGAGGAAACACACAAGAGAGGCTTAGATGGCATCTTTTGGGATGTGACTGACTTTCCCTAAGGATGGAAGAGCTGCCCACCTCGTGTTTGTTTTCTGCTCCGCTGGTGGCCCCCCCCATAAACCCATTTTTCACCTTCAGGTTTGGACCTGATCTCTCAGGGCCACATTCCAAGCCGGTACAGCCACTCCTAGGTGGGTGCTTCTCCAGTTGCAGCCACAGGGAGGTAGCCCCTGGCTGTGAGCCACCCTTGGGGCACGGGGCAGTGTCCCCAGCAAGGGCTGCCATGGCACCCCTACCTCTCCTTGGGCAGCTTGAAGCGAGGCTGGCGGTGGCAGCGTTTGCTGAGGTTGAAGAGCCGCCGGATAAGCCGGTAGGTTTTCCTGGAGAGCAGCTTCAGGCTGGTGCCCAGCTGTTGGTAGCGATGCTGGACATCCAGATCCATGGTCCAGAAGTGGGAGATGGCTGTCCTGTTCAGGAAACGGTCCGTGGGGAGCCTTTTCACCAGGGCCTGAAACTCCTCTGTGGGGAGAAGGAGATGGCGTCAGGGACTCTGGAGAGCAGGCGGTGAAGGTGGAGCTGAAAGCAATCTCCCTCCACCCGAGCTCTTCATGGTGAGAAGACCACCCTGGAGACCCAGCAGCCAGCCTGGACTGCTCTCAGGGGGAAGGAGATGCTTGGTGGGGTCTCCCCAGCCTCACCTGACTCCTCGAACTGGCTGTGGTGGCTCTCCCAGGCTCGGCCAAGCTGGGCCAGGCTGCTCTCCAGCGCCTGGATGTCGGCGTCGGGGCAGTTGCAGCGGGGGAAGGCGGGCTGGCACTGGCAGCGGCAGTCGCTCCGGCGGCACACCAGCTCCCCGGCAGAGCCGCAGGCGATGTAGCTGAGCGCGGCCGCCACGAACCTCTCCCGCAGGTAGGAGGGGAGCACCGTCTGCAGCCCTGGAGAGGGAGCAGCCCCGAGGGCATCAGGGCACGCACGGAGCCCCTCAAACATCACCTGGGCGAGGAGGGTACGAGCCTTCCCCCTCCCCAGGCTCCCGCCCTCACATGATTATCATATCAATTTGCTGTGGAGCCGCTTGTCTGGGCTCTGCATCGATCTTGGCTCCTCTTGGCAGACAAGCAACAACCTCATCCTGCCCAGTTTTCATTATTTTCCTCCCCTCTCCTCCCCAGCCCTGAAATTAGAAGCAGCATCTCATGCCAGCATCCTCCCCTGCAACCCCGCGTGCACCCACAAGCATCCCATGGTAGCACTTGTCCGCCCCCACATCCCCACGAGCCCAGTCCTACCTTGGAGCTGCACTTTGTTCTCCGGGCTCTGCACCAGGACAGAGCTCACTGAATCCAGGTTGTCATAGTTGCTGCAGCCGAGTGGCCCTGTCCGTGTTTCTGTCACCTAAGGTGGGGACACAGAGGCGGTCAGGGGTACAGGAGGGGACACAGGGTGCCCTACCCCGGTGAGAGTGCTGCAGATAATCCCTGACCCGCCTGCCGAGCCCCAGTCCCCTTAGCAGGGCGATGGTCAGAGAGGAGAACTAATTATCTGCTAATTAGCTTGTTGACAGGCGGCAGCCCGCTGAAAAATGTGCCTTTATTAGCGTGCCCAATTTCCCATAAATAATGGGAACGTGTTAACTTTCCCTGCTCTCTCCTCTCTGTTTCAGGATGCTGTTTCAGGTCGGGCCAGCTGCGAGGGGCCCTGGGGCTGCTGTGTCCCGGCGCTGGCCCCTCGCTCGCCCCCTCGCCTACCTTGATGGCAGCCGTGGCGATCTGGATGTGGTGCAGCCGGCGCAGGGTGCTCTCCCGGTCGATGAAGTAGGAGGCTGCCAGCTGGTGCAGGGTCTCCAGCGAGACCCCCGAGCTGTTCCCAGCCCCCGCCGCGGGCTCTGCCCTCCGGCTCAGCTTGCGCTTGTCCACAAAAATGGTCAGGGACTCCTCTCCTGGGGGGACATGCGATACTTTTGGAAGGCTGCTGGGCTCCCCCCGTTCCCTTTCTTGGCCGTGTTCCTCCTGCAGTGCTTCTTTTCCCACTCTCCCTCCTTTGCACAGTCCTTGTGCGAGGGGTGAGCAGGACTGAGCCCCCCAGCACTCACCTCCCAGCGTGGCAGCCAGCAGGAAGTGCGTCCCATACTTTTTGATGAGGCTGTCGGTGATCTGCTGCGGGCTGGGCCGACGCCCCAGCAGCCGGATGTTGCGGATGAATTCAGGGGCCAGGGGAAGTGGAAGGCTGAAGAAATCTTTCCTCTCCAAGGCCAAATTGTTCACCTTCCAACGGGCAAACTCTCTGTGGGAGGAGAGCGGCAGTGGGGAGAGGGTGTGAAGTGCGTCTGGCCATGGCACATGCATGCTCTCCTTCCTCTTGTCCCCGATTTCCAGCTCAGGACAGGTGGAAAACTCAGCTTAGAATCATCCCAACCTCCCCATTGGAAGTGAAGGACCTGCTGCCAGCTATGGATCCAGCCAGGACAAAAGCACCGTCCCTCCCTAAGCCATTGATGGTGATAAAGAGCTACAAGCAGCGGAGATGCCTGCTATTGATTAATCCAGCACCTCCGGAAGGCATTAATCACAGCCCAGGCAGGGCTAGACCCTTTTCCAGCCCTTTGGGCTGGCTGCAGCTCATCCCTCCTCCAGCCCTATGCCTATGGATCCAAGTGAAAATCCAGCATCATGGTTTTAAACATCAGCAGCATTTTGTGGGAAGCTGGAGGTGTTGGGATCTGGTGGGTCCCCTCAGAGCCCCAGATGCTGTGACTGTGCCACCCATCCTGTCACTGCCTGTAAAACCCCACAACCAGCAGCAAATTCCAGCCTAATCTTTGGCATTTGGCTCTAATTAAAACCAGGCAGTGCCTTTCAGACAGTTTTACCAGGGCTGGCTGGGAAAAGAGGGAGAGGGAGGGAGGGAGAGAGGGAGGGAGGGAGAGAGGGACCAGTGGATGGGTGCAAAACAGCAGCTGCTGGGCTTGGCAGATGACAGGCTGCCTCCCATCATGACTTTTGTGCCCAGAAGATGGGATGCAGGGGCCAGTAGCAGAGCTGAGGATGAGGCAGGGGGGATGCTGCCTCTCCCCCTGCACACACACTTTCCCTTGGGGCTGGGGTGCCAATCCCCACTCCCATCCCAGAGGCAAACAAGCCCCAAAGGCTGACAGCAGGTTCTCTGTCTCTGGGGAGGTGTGAGCCAGCTGCTGTCCCTCTGGCTGCTCCTTCCTGTCCCACCACTGTCACCAGCAGCATCCCTGGAGGATGCAGGTCCCTCTGCATGGCATCATCAGCACACAGGAAAGAGGAGAGGAGCTCCCTGGGGGTGCTGGGCTGCACAACAAGGCTGCAATCCCAGCACCCACGTCAAGCATTCCCAGGAGGCTGTGGTCAGGCTTTGCTTTGCTGCTGGAAGCCCTCAAGGCTCAGCACCGGTGGGGAGTGGAAGGGAAAGGGCTCATTAGCCAGAGGGGACAGCCCCAGTTAGGTCCAGGAGGCAGTGGAGTGGAGCAGGCTTCCCATGGAGGCTGTCACACGGTGGCCCTTTGCTGTGGTGAGCAGACCCCACTGCTGCCAAACCTGGTTCTCTGCTGGCAAGAAACCCCCTCCAGCCTTGGCCCCCATGCATACAGCATCCCATAGTAGTCCATGGGCTGATGGCACTGGGGACATGCCAGGGGGTCAGTCAGGGTGGCTTTTCTCAAGTCCCAGCAGTATCCTAGCCCCAGAGGACTGCCAGTCCAGGCAGGTTCAGTAATTTGGCACAGAGACATCTTTGTGCACAGAAAAAGGACCAAAGAGCATCTTTGTCCAAAGGGCCTGGAAGGTGGACACCACGTGCACATTGCCCCTTCTGCTGTCCCCAGCTTCCCTCCCGGGGCAGGAGATCATCAGTAGGTGGAGGATGTCCAAAGGGACTGGAGTACACGAGACCCATCCAGCCCAGCGGGCTCTGTGCCTCCTGCCATAAGGGCTGATTCCATCTCAACCTGTGCACCAAATCCCTCCCACCTTAGGGCAAATTCTGCCTGGAGCCCAGCCTGGCCACACCATGAGCATCCCGGGAGGGGCTGCTATTACATTCCCTGGAAAAGCAGCATCTCACATCCACCCACCTGCTGTCTGCCCCAACGGGCAGCCTCTTCCCACACGTGGGGGTCTGCTCATGCGGATTAGAGAGGGTCTGCCTCCACTTTGCCGTGCCCCCACGGCCCCCCACCCCACAGCCCCTCACAGCCTCTCACCTGTAGATCCTGTACCTGGTGGTGAAACCCTGCCGGTAGCGCTCCATGAAGTCCACGTACTCCTGAGCTCGGTAGAAGGGACCCCGGTCGCTGAGGAGCCAGTCGAGGGGCGCCCGGGCGGAGGGAGAGGAGGATGAGGAGGAAGAGGAGGCGGTGGCGGGGGCTGCATGGCCCTGGGGCGCGGTGCTGCCCGCCCCGCCGGCCACTCCCCAGCGGCAGCAGGCGCTCAGGGCCAGCAGGGCCAGCGGGAGCATCGGCGGGGGCCCGTCAGCACGGGGGAGCTCCTGCCGCCCCATCCTGCTGCTGCCCGGCCGGCTTCTTCATTCTCTCACCCCGCGGCAATCCTCCGGGACAGCCCCGTCCTGCAAGGCCAAGCGGGGAAGCCCGTGAGGACGGCGGCATGGATAGAAAGCAGGAGCAAGCTTTGGAATGCTCGCTGGGATGCTGGCAGAGGGAAAGCCGCGCATCAGGCATGGAGTGGTCATGCCACAGGAAGCAATGGTTTATGGGGCTGGGGGTGCTGGGTGCTGGCTGAAGTTAAATGAAATCCTGGCTGATGGCTGTTTGAGGAATTTCTGGCTTTTTCTTTCTGTTTTTCTCTGCTGTACATCAGCCTGTCAAGCTGAGCTTGCTGCTGTGGGCTGCCCTGCACCCTGCATTGTGGGGACAAATGTCACGAGCATGTGCAGCTCATTTCAGGTGGGGCTAAAAATTATAATCATGGGGAACTGGGAAAATGAGCTTCTCCAGGTATGGACTGGATCATGTGTGGTTGATGTTAGACTTCTCTTTGTGTCCTGCTGATGGATGGATGGATGGATGGATGGATGGATGGATGCCCACTCCAAGGCTAGCTAGGCTGATGGAAGTAGTGTTCTGAGTGCAAAGATGGAGCTTTTCTGGCAGCAGCAGCAACCACAAGGCCAGAATTTGCCTGAATTTGCCAACAAAAGTGGGAGATGGGGATCTGCAAGGTCTGGCCAAGGCCAGGTGTGCTATAAGGCAACAACAGCTGTTAGCCTCAAAACAGGGACCCCATTGCTGCAGTACTGCCAGGGAAGATGGTTTTTGTTCCAGGAAGGCGGCTGGAGCCCAAATGCCCATCCCTGCTGAGCTCACACCAACCCTGCGTTCTCCCAAACGGGGCTTTGCTGGATGAATCATCATGCTTTAACATGTAATAATATGTTTTTTTCAATTTTTTCTCCCTCTCTTCTATTTTTAATCCCTTAAGGGTGCCCTTTGATTACACTTTCCCAGCTTCTCGCTCAGCCCTCGAGGCTGGGGCCCTGTGAATTTTGAACAAAAGCTGAGACTTTCGCATCACCAGGCTGGGGTGCCAGGGCAGTGAGGTGGGCAGGAGCAGCAGGCAGGGCTTCTGTTCCCCCACGCTCTTTTTTCACGTGTCACCCTGGTTTTTCCCAGCCTGGCAGGCAGCCACATGACAGCCCAGTCACTGCCTCCTGCCCCTGGCACGTGGAGTCCCCCACAGCCACGATGTGACCATATCCTGACCCAAACCTGTCCCATGCTGGGGTCGGGAGCAGGCAGTGACAGGTTGGTTTCCTCACTCTGTGCCTCAGGTGTTGGAGGGGGCATCTGTCATCCCCAAAAGGTGGCAAGACCCAATGCCAGAGGCTCATGGAGCTGCCACGTGTGGGTGGTGGCTGAGCAGCCGAGGCTGCCCCCTAATCCTCCCTGCCTGCAACCAAAGCTGGGCCGAGGGCAAGCAGGCAGATGGGATGCAGAGTCTGCCTGAAGCAGACCTGCACCTTGCTCCCCTCCCCAGGAATATCTGCCAGTACAATTAAAAATTGATGTGGCCTGGGGACCAAAGGGATCCTCAAAGCTCAAGATTAAACCCCCCCAGCTCCAAGCTGCCTGCAGCCATGGGTCCTGCTGCTGTGCTGATCCAGGACCAGCTGCTGTGTCCAGGAGAGAACAGTGGCAGCCAGGGTCTGGCAGTAAACTTCATGGCTGGTTTAGATACTGACCAACCCTGAGCGATTTGATCCCTTTCCTACACAGCAAGGAGGAAAGCAACACTCTGCATCTCATCTGAGAAGCCGAGGGAGGGTAAAGCCTCCTTGAACAGCTTCTTTCTAAACCCTGCCCATGGAAAACATTGCTTGTAGCATTAAATATGGCTGTGACAGCAAAACACCTTGTTTAAATATCTGGTGCACTGGGATTCTGCCTGTTGCCTCACAAACAGGCCTGGCACACCCTGTCTCCTCGTCTCCCATCATCATCCATGGGTTTTAAGTGGCTCCTGACCCACCTCCAGCTGAGATGGGACTGGGCAGGGGCTGCTCCCTGGCTGTGTCCCTCTCCCTCCTGCTTCCATACGGGTCTGTAACAGCCTGGGTCTCACAGGGGATGTTAAAGGGGGTTTAAAGTGGTTAAAGGAGATGCTTTTCCACAAGTGCCATGGGACATATGCCTCATCCATCACCACTTCACACCACCACAGCCTGGTTTTGCACCAGTCACTTCACCACCTTCCCTGAGGCTTTCCTGGTGTAAATCAGAAGGACACGGGAGTGTTCTCCCTTTGATTCAAAGCACAGAGAGGATTTTTGCGGGGTGGGACACACCAGGCAGAGCACTGCATTTTCCATCAAACCATCCTAGACATTAAATGCTTCCCACCAGCACTAACCAGCCCCTTGCCATTACCACCCTGGGGGGAATCTCCATGTGCCTTCACCAAGAGGGGCTTCCCATGCTGTCCTTCCCCTCCAAATCCCCTGTCCTACCACAGCACCACAGCTAAGGCAGCAAGCATCTGGCTCACCATCATGGGGATGGATATTATGTACAGACCCACTCTGGGCCACCTTTTCCCTTAGGCTGTGGTCCCTAGACCAGCTAGACACCATCTCAGCCTGCTCTGACGCCTTCCCTGGGGAAATGGATATTATGTACAGACCCACTCTGGGCCACCTTTTCCCTTAGGCTGTGGTCCATAGACCAGCTAGACACACCATCTCAGCCTGCTCTGACACCTTCCCTGGGGAGCTCATTCTGAGATTCCAGGCTGAGCATGGCATGTTTCCCTGTGGCTACTTCATGTTTTACTACAGAGCAATAAAAATAGGATTTGATATTTCCAGCACTTGGCCCGGGCAAACTGGTACAAAACCAGTGAAGAATCCCTCCTGGCATGAAGCAAAGTTTCCAGCCTTGCTAAGTGAGCTTTTATTCACACATCCCTCTTATTTACACCGAGTGTGCCGGCACCTCCGAGGGAGGCTCCTGCTTGGGGACGGGTGATGACGCACGCCAGCATCCTTGCCAACAGGAACTGGAGTCCCAAGTCAGGCAGGAACGAGCAAGGAAGGCCTGTGTGGGGGCTGCACTGAGCTATGCAGCAGCTTATCCCCACGGAGCAGCTTTCCTGCACCACTGTCAGCTGGGATAATTTATTTCCTCCTATCGATCAGGAGTTATAGAAAATAAATACATGCAGATATTGCCATAACTCTGTATAGTCCTCAATCCCTACAGCTGGGGGGAACTGGCTCTGCTTTGAGGGGAAGGGGGCTGCACTGCTGCTCTGTGGGGTTGGGGCAATGCTTTTCAGGGTGCACCTCCACATGCTCACATCAGGATCCTCCTGGGATGCTGGGGAGAGTAAAGCTCTTTAGAAACAAGGAACCCTTTGACCTTACTACTAGAGCTGGAAATAACTTTCTAATCACTTTTCCTTGATCCAAAAAAATGAAGACTTGATGAGAAGCATTTGACAACTCTTTTTTTTCTTCTTCCTTTTGATTTAGGGTTTTGCATCACAAAAGTTGGAAAACTTCCAGCTTATTTTTTTTCTCCTCTTCCCCCTTCTATAAAAACCCCAAAGCAATGGAAGAAGAGCACCAAAGCAAATATTCTTGGCAAATTTTCCTAGGACCACCTCTTTCAGGGCCGAGTCCTCCTGAGCTTCTTGCAGCCCGCTGTGTCCCTGTTGCCTGCAGCAGAACAGCCTGGTGCTCCTCCAGTGCTGGCTGACGCATGGCCCACACTGTCACTTGTCATGAGCTACATCTTGGGAAGAGCTTGTGGCAATTTCCAGAGCCACTCCCCACCCTGGGGATGGCAGTGGGGTCACTTCTGCGGTGGTGCACTCTTCCAAAATGGATTGAGAGGCTGAAGGAGGGATGGGAGATGGGGGTGTTCAGGCGAGCTGCAAAAGCCTCCCTCTACTGCCCTTGGGGCTGGCAGTGACAGCAGCAGCACCCTCAGCACAACAAGGGAGTTGTGCCGAGGTCCCGCTTGCTTCCATGCCGACGGCATCTCCAGAGCCACGCACTCCACCGCCAATCAGGCTGAGCTCGATAATTAAGACGTTAGCTAATTGTTAGGGACATTAACATTGATTTGTGCCCTTTCATGCTGCAGGAGCAGATCTGGAGATACAGCAACCGGGAAGCGTGCACTGGGGAGAGGGGCAGTGGTGTTTGCCAGGTGCCATTGGGAAGCACAGGAAGATTCCAGATGGACTCTGGAACCACCTCTGTGCACGCTGAGCTGAAGCCCAGAGCCAAAGCAAACCCCACAGTCCATGGCAGGTACACAATACCATCGGTGGCAGAGCTGTGGGATGTGCCCAGTCACAGGGCTGGTCCCTGGGGCACAGTGGGAGCAAAGGTGCATCCGTGCAGGAGCAACGGGGAGGGGTCTCGAGCTCCCTGGGGATGCCTTTTAGTGGGAACAAACATCAAACCTAGTGACTGAGTCACCTTCTCATTAAACATGGAAAAGCTTTATCAAATTAAGGCCACTTAAAAGAGCCTGGGCAAAGGCTAAGTGCAGTTTAGCATCTGAAGTGGATTGACTCAGCTGAGCCATGTCTATCTGTGAACTCACGCAGGCGCCCAGGCCACCTCTTTTGCTCTTGCACACCTCAGGACAGACAATCCCAAAGGGCACAATTCTAGCAGGATGCTCCCACTGCTCCCAAGCCACCAGCCTCACTGGGGCTTTGTGGAACCCACCTCCCCTAGAGCCAGCCCTGCCTAGAGCGTCTCCTCTGCCCCCTGCCCCGGCTCGATTGTGGCTCGCAAGGAGCTGCAGCGCCGGGCTCGTATCCGCACGCTCCCAAGGAAGCGCCAGGGCCTCATTGATCTGCCGGGGTAATTAAGAGAGCGAAGCAGGCACCGCCGGAGCGACAGCAGCGCGGTAATCGCTGGCAAAGTGGGCACGGCAGGGTGCTGGCAGCCACCTGGCAGCCGGCCTCGGCGACACGGCTGCAGGCAGGAGCGTGGGGACAGCCACCTCGGAGCCGCCGTGGCTGTGAACAGATTGTCGCTGGGCTCCCGCTAGCCACCCTCTGTATCCCGTTCAGCCCAGGGACTGCAAGTCGTTGCCCTCCTCTCATCTCATGAGACCGCTTAGAAAACCTGTAGGACTCAGTGACTTGGGTTCCTTTTATTAGCTTTTCTTCACATCCCCAAGAGCGAGACACTTGAAGATGAGAGTAAAGGAAAATAGCAGAAAATCCCAGGACTCGGGGAGCCGAGGATTTGCATAAGACATCAAATGAGTTGAAGCCTGGGCTGCTGTCAGGGGAGATGGCAGCTGCGTGCAGAGTCGCACCAGTGCCATGTGTTCTGCCCTCTGGCTTTGCACACCCGAGACTTTCACACCTACAGGCAGAAAGCCTCTTAAATAAAGCAAATAAATGTGCAAAATAGAATTTCCCCCCTACCACCAGCACAGGGATGGCAGCAGCAGCTCTGGCTTCCCCACCTTGCACTGAGCTCTCAGACCAAAGAATCCCTACAGATGGATCTTTGGGACCAGGGAAGAGCAGCCCTGCACACAAGGGGATGGGGAAAAAGAGGAACCCTGTGCACAAGAGGCCAGAGAAAGAGAGCAGCCCTGCAGCCTCCTCCCCAGGGAGGATGGCTCCTTCCTCTTAAGAGATCCTGCAAGCTCAGTACCATCCTTATGCAGGAGCTGGGGGCAGTGCAAGGTGAGGAACACTGCTTCCCTTTCCTGCCTTGCCTTCACACAAGTGACAAGTGTCACGGATGGGCAACGATGCACAAGTGTAGCTCAACGTTAGCAGTGCATGATAAATAAGGTGGTGGGTGGCTGGTGTTGGGCAGAGAGGGAGCGCCCCTCTGGGGTGTCAGAGTGGGGCCACTCCCCTTTCCAGCACCCTGCTGCTCCCCAGGTCTCCAAACTGTCACTGAACGGCCACCAAAGACAGACAGCTTCGCTTCGGAGAAAGTGCCGGGGCCTCATCGCAACATCTCCGGGGCTGGCAGGGACCCTCCTGGCTGCTGACAGAGAGGGGACACTGACATCTGCCGGCAGGTCGCACCCGGCCCCGCAGCGCCCAGGCTCGGGGTGCCCGGCCCCGGGAGCACGGTGGGGCACGGCGGGCCCGCCACTGCCGCTCCGGGGCAGCCACAGCGGGTCCCCTGGGCAGGGACAGGCCACCGCTGCGCCGGGAGCGGGTGCGCCCCAGCGCTTTAAAGGCACAGAGTTTTGTTTCTTACTGGAAAGATGAGTGTTTAGGGAAGGGAAGGGAGCCTGGCAGCGGGGAGCCCCCGGGCTCCCGGAGCTGTGCCGGGCAGGCGAGCAAACATCTCCCGGCGGGTCACGCACCCGCTGCTCGACCCGATGCTCCGGGTGGCGGAGCGGGGCCCTGCGGTGCGTGGAACGGGCGATTCCCCCACGGGCGATCCCCCCACATGCTATTGATGATCGGGGCCCATCGGAGAGATGCGCGTTTTAACATTTGCGGGGGCATCTCCCCCGGGTCCCTGCGGGCGCGGGGTGTCTCACACCAGCGTTTCACACCGAGCAGCGCACTCAGCGCGCAGCAGCAGGTCCCAGCATCCCGGCATCCCGTTTATCCCGGTGGCCCGCCGGCACCCGGTCCCCCCGGGCCGGACGCAGCCGCCCCTCAGCGGCCGGGCCCCGCGCCGGGGTGGCTCCGCCCGGGCGGGACCCGGTGCCCTCCCCTACACCCGAGCTCGCCGGGAGGCTGCGAAGCGAGCCCGGAGCGGGGACACAACTTGACCAAGGTCACCGAGCCAGCCGGCGTCGGTGCCCGGGATCTCCACCCCTGCGGGGCCGCCGCTCGCCCCGCAGCGCTCCTTCCCCAACCCACCACCGGCGGGACCCCCGCCGGCTCAAACCCCGTCCCGCAGCTCCTCCCCGCGACCCCGCAAGACTCACGCCAGGCTCCAAATCAGCGCCGGCGGGGCACCGGCCGCCTCTCCTTGGCGTCCCGCTCCGATCGGCTCCGGCTCAGCGGCCCCGAGCGCTGCCCCGCCGCCGCCTCCGGGCCGCGCCATGTGCGGGCGGCCGGGCGG